>NW_022634206.1:0-3990 GCF_010015895.1 Lontra canadensis
TGGTGGGAATGCAAGCTGGTGCAGCCACTTTGTTAAACAGCATGGAGATTTCTCAAAAAGTTGAAAATAGAGCTACCCTAAGACCTAGCAATTGCTCTACTGGGTGTTTACCCTAAAGATACAAATGTAGTAATCCAAAGGGGAATGTCCACCCGAATGTTTATACCAACAATGTCTACAATAGCCAAACTATGAAAAGAACCTAGATGTCCATCGATAGATGAATGGAAAAAGAAGATGTGGTATATAAATACAATGGAATACTATGTAGCCATCAAAAGAAATGAAATCTTACCATTTGTGACAATGTGGATATAACTAGAAGGTATTATGTTTAGCGAAATAAGTCAATCAGAGAAAGACAACTATCATATGATATCCCTGATATTAGAAGTTAAGATGCAATGTGAGGGGTTTGGGGGGTAGGAAAAGAATAAATGAAACAAGATGGGATCGGGAGGGAGTCAAACCATAAGAGACTCTTAATTTCACAAAACAATCTGAGTGTTGCCGAGTGTAGGGGGTAGGGAGAGGGTGGTAGTGTTATGGACATTGGCAAAGGTATGTGCTATGTTGAGTGCTGTGAAGTGTGTAAACCTGGCGATTCACAGACCTGTAACCCTGGGGCTAATAATACATTATATGTTTTAAAAAAAAATAGAGAAAAAAAAAGAAAAAACAAGTACTAAGAAAAAAATCAGTGTTCAACAGGAAACAAGGGTGGTGATAGATAATCTGTGCCAAAGCTCTGCGAAGTGTGTAATGTCAATAGACATGAACATTATCTTACTGATTTTGATTATTGAAAAATTAAAACATTATTCCTTTTATAATTGTGATTCTTCAAATATTAAATTATTTTTATTTTAATTTATGTGTATTATTTTACTTTAGCCTAACAATTTAGTAGCTATCTGGACACAAATGCTTAATAAGTTATTTATACCTGTCTTAATAAATGAAATTTGAAAGATTATAATTATCTATCTTTCTATCATCTTTTTATCACCTTATTTATTGCCTACGAACACCATGAAACAATTTCTGAGACACTAATATCACCATAAACTGAAAAAGTTCAGGAATCTTTGCTTTAGATTTCACACTGGAAAAGTAAAACTGACACTATGGAAAACTATTACAAATTAGGAAAGTAGTAAAAAAAAATTAGGTGGCATATTTTGGGTAAAAGATATAATTCCACGTAAGATATTTCCATGGAATACAATACATGCGGTACATACAATATATCTGTAAGACTAGGTTTTCTAATTATAGGATGTAACTAAATTTTTGTAAGGCGGCATTATATTGTAAACAAAATTCGTTGGGAGCAGTGAAGATTGAAGGGGAATAAAACAGTAAGGAAAATAGCTAGACAACCTTCCCAATTACTGGTCTGAAAAACTATAAGAAGGTAAATTAAAGAAGTTTGGTAGATGTAGAAAGGGAGGACAGATTAAATATTTTTTAGTTGAATGATAAAGACTAATTTGATGTAAGGAATGAAGGAAAAAATGAATGGCCCAGTATTTCTGGCTTTAATTACTGGGACAATAATTACACTATCAGCTGGCTTGCTAATACAACTTGGTATGGGAGAATTTCTAACTTAAAATTTTAAACTTATAAATTCAAAATTCTTAAGGGCACATATTTGGACATGTCTTGTAGGTAGTAAGTGGAAATTAACATTTGGTGAAATCCTGAGTGTGAATGAGGAAGTAGAAGATGCTGAAACAACGTGGCACTTGAACAATAGGAAATGGGGAAAAAGTTCATTTTCGCTTTTGTTTCCTTTGCCTTTGGAGACATATCTTGAAAGAAGTTGGTCTGGCTGATATCAAAGAAGTTACTGCCTATGTTCTCCTCTAGGATTCTGATGGATTCCTGTCTCACGTTGAGGTCTTTTATGCATTTCGAGTTTATCTTTCTGTACGGTGTAAGAGAATGTTCGAGTTTCATTCTTCTACATATAGCTGTCCAATTTTCCCAGCACAATTTATTGAAGAGACTGTCTTTCTTCCACTGTATATTTTTTCCTGCTTTGTCGAAGAATATTTGACCATAGAGTTGAGGGTCCATATCTGGGCTCTCTACTCTGTTTCACTGGTCTCTGTGTCTGTTTTTATGCCAGTAGCATGCTGTCTTGGTGATCACAGCTTTGTAGTAAAGCTTGAAATCAGGTAACGTGATGCCCCCAGTTTTGTTTTTTCTTTTTCAAAATTTCCTTAGCAATTCGGGTCTCTTCTGATTCCATACAAATTTCTGGATTATTTGATCCAGCTCTTTGAAGAATACCGGTGGAATTTTGATCAGAATGGCATTAAAAGTATAGATTGCTCTAGGCAGTATAGACATTTTAACAATGTTTATTCTTCTGATCCAAGAGCATGGAATGGTCTTCCATCTTTTTGTGTCTTCTTCAATTTCTTTCATGAGTGCTCTGTAGTTCCTCGAGTATAGATCCTTTACCTCTTTGGTTAGGTTTACTCCCAGGTATCTTATGGTTCTTGGTGCTATAGTAAATGGAATTAATTTTCTAATTTCCCTTTCTGTATTTTCATTGCTAGTGTATAAGAAAGCCACTGATTTCTGTACATTGACTCTGTATCCTGCACATTACTGAATTGTTGTATGAGTTCTAGTAGTTTAGGGGTGGAGTCTTTTGGGTTTTCCGGATAAAGTATCATGTCATCTGCGAAGAGAGAGAGTTTGACTTCTTCATTGCCAATTTGGATACCTTTTATTTCTCTTTGTTGTCTGATTGCTGTTGCTAGGACTTCTAATACTATGTTAAACAAGAGTGGTGACAGTGGGCATCCTTGTCATGTTCCTGAGCTCAACAGGAAGGCTGTGAGCTTTTTCCCATTGAGAATGATATTTGCTGTGGGTTTTTCATAGATAGATTTTATGAAGTTCAGGAATGTTCCCGCTATCCCTATACTTTGAAGCGTTTTAATCAGGAACGGATGCTGGATTTTGTCAAATGCTTTTTCTGCATCAATTGAGAGGACCATGTGGTTCTTCCCTCTTCTCTTATTGATTTTTTCTATCAAACTGATTGATTTGTGAATGTTGAACCATCCTTGTAACCCAGGGATGAATACCACCTGGTCATGGTGGATAATCTTTTTAATGTGCTGTTGGATCCTATTTGCTAGGATGTTATTGAGAATTTTGGCATCCGTATTCATCAGTGATATTGGTCTGAAATTCTTTTTGGTGGGGTCTTTGCCTGGTTTGGGGATCAGTGTAATGCTGGCTTTATAAAAAGAGTCTGGAAGTTTTCCTTCTGGTTCAATTTTTTGAAACAGTTTCAGGAGAACAGGTGTTATTTCTTCTTTGAAAGTTTGGTAGAATTCCCCAGGGAATCCATCAGGTCCTGGGCTCTTGTTTTGTGGGAGGTCTTTGATCTCTGCTTCAATCTCGTTACTAGATATCAGTCTATTCAGGTTGTCAAATTCTTCATCAAGTTCAAAACCTTCTGCATAGCAAAGGAAACAGTCAAGAAAACAAAGAGGCAAACCACAGAATGGGAGAAGATATTTGCAAATGACAGTACAAAGAGTTGATATCCAGGATCTATAAAGAACTCCTCAAACTCAACACACACAAAACAGATAATCATGTCCAAAAATGGGCAGAAGATATGAGCAGACACTTCTCCAATGAAGACATACAAATGGCTTCACATGAAAAAATGTTCATCATCACTAGCCATCAGCGAGATTCAAATTAAAACTACATTGAGATACCACCTTACACCACTTAGAATGGCCAAAATTAGCAAGACAAGAAACAATGTGTGGGAGAGGATGTGGAGAAAGGGGAACCCTCTCACACTGTTGGTGGGAATGCAAGTTGGTGCAGCCACTTTGGAGAACAGTGTAGAGATTCCTTAAGAAATTAAAAATAGAGCTTCCCTATGACCCTGCAATTGCACCACCAGCTATTTACCCCAAAGATACAGATGTAGTGAAAAGAAGG
>NW_022634207.1:0-3989 GCF_010015895.1 Lontra canadensis
ACATTTTTTATGTGCATAAAAAAGATTTCATCAGAGCTCCACTGAAGAACATATATTTGCGTCAATGAGAGTTTTGCTGATTATATATATATATATATATATATATATATATATATATATATATTTAAAAACTGCTCTGTCCCAATTAGAACAGCTTTATAATGTGTTTCAATACCTCTTTTGGGCAAAACTTCCCACCATGTCTTGTTGTTCAGAACTGCTATGGCTCTTTTTGTCCCAGATGCAAGTTAGAATCACTTTGTCAACTTTCATTATAAACCCTCCTACAGGGGCGCCTGGGTGGCTCAGAGGGTTAAGGCCTCTGCCTTCCACTCGGGTCATGATCCCAGGATCCTGGGATCGAGTCCCATGTTGGGATCTCTGCTCAGCAGGGAACCCGCTTTCCCCTCTTTCTCTGCCTGCCTCTCTGCCTACTTGTGATCTCTGTCTGTCAAACAAATAAATAAAACTTTAAAAAAGCCCTCCTACAATTATGATTTGATTCCTTTCACTTTGTACATCCATGTGTGCAAATTGACATCTTTCTGATACTGAGTTTTGCCGCTCACAAACATGAGGTGTTTTAGGTTTTCTCTGATGACTTTCAGCTCACCAGTTTACAGGGGTTTATTTTAGTTCCATGATGTGCTTATGCATCCTTACTTAGAGCTATCTTTAATACTTTTTGGTGTACAGAATCTTTAAAATTATTATTACAGGTTTGCGACTTCTGTATAAGAATGTAATTGAGTTTTGAACATTGATCTTCTATCCATCAAGCTTATCACACTCAGACTAATGTACGGACATTCCCTTCTGTGTAACTCTTACAACATCAAATCATCTCACCTAGTTTAGTTTTTATCTTCATTAAAGTTTTAATGAAGATAAAACGCTTCAACAGGCAAATAGTTCTATACTTTCTGTGTATGGAAACTGGAGTCTCCCAACCTCCCGCTATTTTCCACCTCCCAGAGGCAACCATTTTCCACTTCTTTAATTGATAATTTTTAACTGATTCTTCCAGATTCTATACCCAGATCTCATAGAGCGTGCATATATTTTCTCTTCTTGACTGCTCACCTGTAGGCATTATTCACTGACTTCCCACTCTGGATGATGGGGATGCAATGCTCTGTTACTATGGAAACCACACCACATGTACATATTTCTACCCCACCCCCTTAACATTTTAATTTTAGATAATGTCATAGTTAGTGTCCACATTATAATGGCAATGACATTTTGTTTTATACTCAATCCTTTTTTTCCTTCAAGATTTTATGTAAATTAGAGTCAGTTTACATATAGTGTAGTGTTAGTTTCAGGGGTAGAATTTAATGATTCATCATCAGTAACATATGACACCCAGTGCTTATTACATCAAGTGTCTCAACTGTGTAACATTCCCAGCTTTTGTGTGTGTTGATCTGCTCATGTGTATTTTGGGTAACCACCACTGTATTCAGGGTACAGAACAATACCATGGCCCCAGAGCTCACCCTTGTGGTATCCTCTCTTAGTGACAGCCAGCCCCACCACCCAAATCTCTGGCCCATGCCAATCTGTTTTCTATAACTTCGAGAATATTGTGGAAGTGGAGTCCCACAGTATGGACATTTTGAGAGTGATTTTTTTCACTCCACATAATGCCTTTGGAATCTCACAAGTTGTGCACATGTAGATAAGTTATTCTTTTTTATTGCTGTGTAATATTTCCTGGTAGGAATACACCACAGTTTGTTCAACCATTCACTTATCACTGGGTATTTTTGCATGTTTCCAATTTTTTTCCATTATGAAAAAAGCTGCTCTAAACATTCACACAGAGACTATGTGCAGCTATGGTCTTCATTTTGCTCAGATAAATGCCTGGGAGACTGATCTCTGGGACATAAAAACCACTTCCTCTCCTGAAAGAGGGAGAAATGATGCTTTTTGCTGGAGGCAAGCACATACAACTTCTTTTGTTAAAGATTTTATTTTATTTTTTAAGTAATCTCTGCAGTGAACTTGGGACCCAAACTCACAACCCCAAGATCAAGAGTTGCTCGCTTCACCAGCTGAACCAACCACATACCCTAAGCAAATACAGATTCTGAAGTCCACACTGCACTATGCATTTGGGCTAAGTTTACTATTCCATCAATAAAGGGTTGGAATAGGGAGTCATTTCTGGAGCTGACCTCATTTGACCCCCAAATTTCTTGGGTCCTGACGAATCCATTTCTTTCTCCAGCTCAGTAGCTCTTAGTGGAAGCTGGTGCAGAATGAGTCCACAAGCCAACCACCCCAGGTGTCCAGAGCTCAGGAGATGGGACACAGCCTCTGTCCCATGTCACAGAGGAGCCACACTGTGCCACAGCAATGCCTGCAGTCAAGTGGGCAGCCTAGTTCCGGCTTTCTTAGGGGTCCCCTGTCCCCTGCACAGACTGCTGCACACCCTCTATGACCTCAATGAGGTTTGAAGGGAGGCAACTAGGAATGGTTGATGCCAATAGTCAGACCAATCAGAAATGTCCTTCCTGTGCCCAGATGGGTTGGGAGTCACCTGGCAGAGAAGACAAGGGATGACTTGAACTCGAGCCTGAAACTGCACCTGGGTCCTGGCCTTGACTCAGAGTTCAGTTCTGGAACCTCAGAGCCTCCTCTGTGGGAATTGGAGAGGACAACGCCTTCCGCACACTATCAGAAGGGGAGAGGGTTCTCCACAGCACCTCATGCATATCCTGAGCACTGATGTCTCCAGAGTTCCACTGTGCTACATGGACTCACAAACTCTTGTTAATGATGTGCTGCATGTTTCCTAGGTGCCAAATTGTTACTGACGTTTAACCTGTACTATAATTTCACTTAATCCTCAAAACAGTCTCTACTAGCATGCTGGGCCACACTGTACATATTCAGGGAATGCACTTACCTCTGTGTGTGTGTGCACGTGCCTGCGTGCATAGGAATGGGCATAGGGAAAGGTACACACATGCATGTGCACACACACATGGGATTTTGGAAAACACTTTGCTTTTTCTCCTCATAATCCAGCCAGTCTATGTGAAATGCACTTTAGAACGATGTTTGGATCCCTGTCTCTGAGCTACTCCCCCTCTTCTTTAATTCTCTAAACCTACCTCTCACCCCTCACCAAGCTCTTCAATTAAAAACAAACTTCTCTCTTGGTAAAATGAGTAGAACCTTGTACATTACTACCTTGGAAATGCCTCCATGCTGGATTCAGGGATGAGGAAAGAAGGGGACACAAATTCAGAGACTCCTGCCTGTGTGATCTGCATCTGTAATTATTTCCATTTTTATATCCCGATCCCAATTATCTGGTATCCACTGATGCCTCCGTGCCTCAGGAAATCTCATGAGTGATTTCTTTCTAAATTCCTGAGCACTCACCATGTACCACACACACCTGGAAATGCGTATATCCATTATGTCATGTGATCTTTGTATCCAAGGTAGACATTCTTGTCACCCCTACCTTGGAGATAAGAAAAGAAGGTACAGAAAAGGCCAAGGTCACGGAGTATAAGTGGGATATCTAGGATCGGAACTTAGGCAGTCTGATTCTAGATCTCACAGGTTCTGAAACCCGATGACCCCACTTCTATCCCATGAGAATTCTGCAGATCTTCCAATCAGGGTGGGGAAGGGGGTGGTGTGGTGAAGAACGTTTCTGGTTCACTTCTCTCAGTGTTTCCGTATTCTAGGTATATGCAAGTGTTTGTTTCCTCCAAGTCATCTATGTGGAAAACTCAGCTTCTGATATAATGTTCTGAGAAATTCTTCAGTGAAAATAGACTTCATGGTCTCCGAAAGGGATCACATTGGGCAATTCCCACATTATACAAATATTAACTATATACCTACTAGGCGACAAGAACAGTTATATTAATGTAGGGCATGTTGATGAATAAAAGAGACAAAGTAGTTGCCCTTTTAGAAGTTGTATCATAGTGGAGGAAAGGACAGGAAACAATAGA
>NW_022634208.1:0-3981 GCF_010015895.1 Lontra canadensis
CCATGATTTCAAGTGGTCGTGGCCCAAACCCCATGAGAAAGCAGTCTAAAATCCAGGTGCAAACATGGCCAAACCCTCACTCTACTCAGCCCCCTGGAGTGTCGGTCTCAGCAATTTCAGATCAGGCCTGCCATGCCCCAGACCCTAACCCTAACCCTAGGTTGGGTTTTCAGGCTTCCATCTGCAGGGCCTATCCCCCAAGCCCTCCAGATTGAGGACCCCAGAGCCACACCCCAGGAATCCACCTGATAACCAGATAGAAACTGTGCCATTGGAGCTGCACCCAACCCTCAGAGCAGGAGAAACCTGCATGCCTCCCTGAGGCCATGCCCACCTTCGGTGGCCCCCACGGTCACCAGCCCAGATACTGAGGCACTGCATGATGCCCTCTCTCAACTCAGCCCACCAGGGAGCCCGCCTCATCACCAGAAGATCTGGCCTGCCATGCCCTTAGGCCCTAACCCTAAACGTAGTTTGGGTTTTCAGGATTCCACCCTAAAGACCTGGCCCCAAAGCTCCCCAGATTAAGGACCTCTGAGTAACACCCCAGAATTCAGCCCACAATCCCGTTGCAAACCAGACCATTTGGAGCTATGCCAAACTCTCAGAGTTGGAGAAACCTGCAAGCCCTCATAAAGCCAATACCACGGACACTGATCCAATGACTGACAAATCCTCAACTTGGCCCTGACCAGCACATGCCTCAGAAATGGCAGATCAGGCCTGCCATGCCCCTAGGCCCTAAGCCTAAACCTAGGTGAGGTGTGCAGGCTACCATGCTCAGAGGCCTGGCCCACAACCCAGCCAGACTGGGGACCCCTGAGACTCACACCAGAATTCTGCCTCCCACTGAGGGCACAACTCTGCTGCTTGGAGCTTCACAGAACCCTCAGAATGGGAGAAACCCCTGTGACCCCATGAGGCCATCCCAGCTTCTGTGGAACCCCTGGACACAAACCTGGAATCTGATGTACCTCCAGAAATGTGCCCTCAACTCAGCCCCCCAGGGAACCTGCCATGCCCCTAGGCCCTAACCTTAATCCTAGTTTGGGTTTTCAGGCTTCCATCCCAAAATACCTGGCCCCCAAACCAGCCTCAGTAAGGACACCTGAGTGATACCCCAAAATTCAGACTCCCATGTGGTAGGAACCTGTGCCATTTGAAGCTGTACAGAACCCACAGAAAGGGAGAAACCTGCATACCCCACTAAAGTGACACCCCCCCCCCCACCATCTGCAGCCCCCCTGGCCACAAACCTGGAATCTGGGGCACCGCCTGACATATGCCCTCAACTCAGTCCCAAGGGGATTGTGCCTCAGTGCTGGCAGATCGGGCCTGCCATGCCCCTAGGTCCTAACCCTAACCCTAGGTGTGGTGTACAGGCTTCTGCGCCCAGAGGCCTGGTCCTTAAGTCCACTGGATTGAGGATGCCTGATACTCATGCTAGGACGCTGCCTGCCATGCAGGGCACAGCTTTGCTGTTCGGAGCTGTGCTGAACCCTCAGAGCTGGAGAAACTTCCATGCATCCCTGAAGTCACCCCCAGGTTATGCCAAAGCCTGGACACAAACCCAGAGGCTAATGCGCTGTCTGACACCCAACCTCAACTCAGCGCACCAGGGCGCCTGCCTTGGCAGTGGCATATCAGGTCTACCATGCCCCTAGGCCTTAACCCTATCCCTAATTTGGGTTTTAAGGCTTCCATTCCAAGAGGCCTGACCCCAAGCCCCCAAGATTAAAGACCCCTGAGTGACACCCCAGGACTCTGCCCACCATGCAGGAGGAAACCATGCTGTTTGGAGCTCTGCCAAATCCTCAGAGCGGGAGAAACCTGCATGCCCCACAGGAGGCCATCCCCCACATTCTGCGTGCCATTGGCCACAAATGCGGAGGCTGACACTCAGCCTGCCTACTACCCAGGAGGAAACCATGCCATCTGAAGCTGAGTAGAACCCTCAGAGTGGGAGAAACTGCATGCCTCCCTGAGCACACCCCCCCTCCTTCAGCAGCCCCCTGACCACAAACCTGGACCCTGTTGTGCCACCTGACCCCTGCCCTCAATTCAGCTCCCTGAGATCCTTCCTCAGTGCCAGCAAATTGGGTCTGCCATGCTCCTGGCCCTAACCTTAACCCTACGTTGGGTATTCAGTCTTCATCCCCAGAGGCTGGGCCCCCAATTCCTCCATATTTGGACCCCTGAGCCACAACCCAGGACTCCATCTGCCACCCAGGAGGAAACCATTCTGTTTGGAGCTGCACAGAACCCTCAGAATGGGAGAAACCTGCATGCCCCATGAAGCAAACTCCACCTTTGGCTACCCCTCAGGCACAAACCCAGAGTGTAATGCACCACCTGACCCTGGCCCTCAACTCAGTGCCCCAGATATCCCACCTCAGCACCTTCAGATCAGGCCAGCCATGCCCCTGTGCTCTATCCCTAGCCCTAGGTTGTGTTTTCAGTCTTCTGTCCTCTGATGATCGACACCAAAGCCCTGCTGATGGGTTACGCCTGAACTATACCAGAATATTTTGTGGCCCTGTGAGGCTATCCCACTTTCAGCAACCCCCTGTACACTACTTGGATCCTAACACTCACACTGACCCACATCCTCAACTCTGCTCCCCAGGTCACTCCTCTCAGGGTCGCATATTGAGCCTGACATGACCTTCAGCCCTAACCTAAACTTAGGTGCGTTTTCTGTCTTGTGTCCCCAGAATACAGGTACCAAAGCCCCACATGTGTGGGACCCCTGAGAAATTCCAGAGGACTCTGCCTTCTACCCAGAAGGAAACAGTAGAATTGGAACTCTGCCAAGGACTCAGAGCTGAAGAAATCTGTTTTTCCCCTCTTTGGCCACCCCCATCTTCTGTAGTCCCATGGACACCAACCCGGAGCCTCGCTCAGCTTGACCCATGCTCTCCACTCAGTCCCCTTGAGAGCTCTGCACAGCACCAGCTGATCATGCCTGTCATGTTCCAGGGACCTAGCCCTAACCCTAGGTTGGGTTTTCAGGCTTCTGTCCCCAGAGGACTGGCACCCAAGTCCAACGGATGCGGACACCTGAGCAATATCTGAGAACTCTGCCTGCCACCCAGAAGGAAACCATACCATTTGGAACTCTGCAAAGGATTCTGAGCAGGAGAAATCTGCCATGCATCACTGAGTTCACCCAGAGTCAGCAGCTCCCTGGACACAAACCTGAACCTGACACACATTCTATCCATCACTCTGTACTCAGCCCTCTGGATAGCTTGCCACACCACCGTCAGATTGGGCCTGCCATGGTCCTAACCCCTAACTGAAGCTTAGGTTGTGTTCTGAGCATTCCATTCCTAGGGGCCGGGCCCCCTGCCCCGGGGACTGGGGTCACTTTAGCCATACCACGGGACTCAGCCTAACACACAGGAGGAAAGCGTGCCATGTAGACCTCTAGAAAATATTCAAAGCAGGAGAAAATGCCTGCACATCTGAGCCTATCCCAGCAAAGCCCCACATTCAGTGGCCTCTAGGCCACAAACCCTGTGCCTGACCTGAACGGGAACACTCATCCTGAATTCCAACCTCTAGGAACCACACACACTGTCAGCTGTTTGGGTCAGCAATGCCCCTTCACCCTAACTCTATCCCTAGGTTGCATTCTCAGGTATCCGTCCCTTAAAGGTGGGCTCCAAAGCCCCAGGATTTGGGGATGCCTGAGCAATGCCAAAGGACTCAGCCTCCCACCCAGAAGGAAATCTTTCCATAATGGACTCCAATAAGTATATAGGTCAGTAGTAATCTGAAGGCCCATCTGTTTCGATCCCAGTGAACTCCCACTTTCAAGGGCTCATGGATTGAAACCCTGAGCTGGACACTCACCCTAACACATGTCCTCAACTCAGCCCTCCAGGATGCTCACCACACAGTTGGCAGTTCAGAACTTCCATGCTCCTATGTTCTAACCATAACCCTATTTGGAGTTCTGAGAGGTCCATCTGTAGA
>NW_022634209.1:0-3980 GCF_010015895.1 Lontra canadensis
TTTTCAGCTTCTCACCTGAGACCCACAGCAACAAGCAGAGGAGGACCCGCCTCTGTGGTGCCATCTTGTTGCCCCTGCCTGCCAGAAGCAGCTCAGCTCAAGTAGCAAAAGCCCCTTTTATACAGTTTGAGCCATGGGTCTGAGCCTAGAGGGGCTTATGCAAAGCAGTCTGGGGGAACATAAGCAAATCTATTAAGCAGTGGGTTGTGAAAGTACCCAGTGGAAATGTAAGGAGCCAAAAATAACTCTAAAATAGAGTTGTATGAAGGAACACACAAAAGTCTACTTAGAAGCTCTGAAAACAACTAAGAAGTTCTAAAATGACAAACTGCTACAAGATCAAAAGAAGAGCTTTCATTTTCAATTTAACAATGTCTTTAAATGGGTTCAGTGTCCTGAAATGATAAGCTTCGCTGTTCATAGCAATAACCCTGGTAAAATAACAAAACATGCTGGGAAACAAATAATGGGAGGCAGGGAGGGGCAAAACAATTGGAAGGCACAAAAAGAAAGTGGAGAACTTTGGGCCCAACTTTTTATAAAACCTTTGACTGGAAAACATTAAGCTCTGAAGCCATTTTTCTCCCGCATATGGGTAAGGATGAGGCAAACACTTGACCTCAGGTCCCGGGCCTGTGCAAGGACCAGAGAGATGAGAGATGGAAGACAGGCACAGAATTTCCTCTCTCAGGGAGATATGTGGGACCCTATTGGACCTAAGGGAAGACTGAATCTTGAATTTTCGTTATTCCATCTTTACAGCTCAATATTTCTCTTTTGTGTTGAATTAACCAATGAATGAAATCTAGATGCTTTCAAGAAAATTCAGTTCCCTCCATTGGTTTGAGAAGTCAGCACAGTGTTGCTTGGGCACCATATAAACGTCCCTGCACCTGTTCCTCATCCTGTTGTTCCTTCTTAAACAGAGGGAAGGAGGCAGGGGTGGGATTCCCTTAAGACACCAAGCACACAGTCCCAGTGAGGGGGACAGAGGTTGTGGAGGCTTCAGGAGCACTGCAAGTCCAACCACAACACTTCTGCCATCTTTCCTCTGAGTGGGGTAGATGCCTGAGTCTTCTTCTGGCAGGTGGCACCCTGACTGTTCCATGGCTCGCCATGGCCGCTGCACCATTTCGTGACATGAGCCTTTTCCTAAACCCAGACAGAGCCTGCATCAAGCAGACCCTACCTGGGGATCCACACCTCACCCTCAGAAAGTGTCGATTTGCCCATCGTTCTGCCCCTCAATTTGCCTCTGATGATGGTTAATTTTTATGTGTCAACTTAAGTAGGCTAGGGCGCCCAGTGGAGTGGTCAATGCCCATTTAGATGTTGATGCCAAGGTATTTTTTAGTGTGATGAGCATCTACATCAGTAGCCCTTATCACAACACAGAGTCCCCTCCCATGCTGCACAAAAAATTCACCACAGCCCTATTTTGGCTTCAAAAAGGAAAGAAAACTTTATTATTATTATAGAAAAACCAATAGAAACAGAAGAGGAAAGGAATCTACACATACAGGAAGGGAATACTAGGCAAGCAATGAGACTAAGGCCACTTTACCTCATAACGGGTACTTACAACACCTCACCTCAGCAGCTGGGAAGCCCTGTGAAGACAGCCAGGCTGGAGTCCTGAGTGAGAGACCTGGGTAGAGCATCCTCCCCTCAGGGGACACTTCCAGTGGACCATCCCCACAAGGGCCATATTTATAGGGCAAATAATAGGGTTTGAAATTAAACATTGTTCACCTACATGCAGTTTGGAGTAAGCCGCATGTCCACGTTGGCATTTTCTGTATTTTCAAGAACCCGAGCTATGTGCGCCTGCCTCCCCTTCTGGATCCCATTCCAGGGGACCAGCCCTGCCTGGAGAAGGAGGGGATGGGAGACAAGGCTGTAGCTCTTGGCGTCCAGAACAGAAGGGCCATATTCCTGATGAACATAGATGCAAAAATCCTCCACAAAATATTGGCAAACCAAATTCAACAATACGTTAAAAGGATCAGATACCATGATCAAGTAGGATTTATTCCAGAGATGCAAGGATTGTTCAATATCCATAAAACAATCAGCATGATATATCACATTAACAAAATTAAGGGTAAAAATCATAAGATTTTCTCAACAGATGCAGAAAAACTATTTGATAAAATTCAGTATGTATTGACCAAAAAAAAAAAAAAACCCAAGAAATACAAAGTATTATAGAGGATAAGAGAAAGAGGATATGGAGAGGATAAGGAGAAATACACTCAAGTATTGTTGCTGGGGATGAAAATTGGTGCAGTCACTATGGAAAACAGTATGGAGTTTCCTCAAAAACTTAAAAATAGGACTACCCTATGATCCGGCTATTCCACTTCTGGGTATTTGAAAATATATATGCACCACTATGTCCATTATAGCATTATTAAAACAGCCATGATTTGGAAACAACCTAAGTGTCCACTGATGGATAAATGGATAAAGAAGATGTGTTATACATGTGTATGCACACAAGGAAATACTACTCAGCCATGAAAGGGAAGGGAATCTTGCCATTTGGGACAACATGGATGAAACTTGAAAGTAATATGCTAAGAGAAATAAGGAAGACAGAGAAAGATATTATGTGTAAAATCACTTACATGTGGTATCTAAAAAACCCAAGTACATAGAAACAGAGAATAGATTGGTGGTTGCCAGGGGTTTGGTGGTGAGATAAATAGGGGAGATATTGATCACAGGGTACAAACTTCTGTATATAAAATAATTTCTGTTGGTCTCATGTACAACAAAGTGACTATAGTTAACAGTATTATATTGTACTTGAAGGTTACTAAGAGATTAGACCTTCAATGTTCTCACCACAAAAAGTAAATAAGTAAAACAAGAAGGAAAATTATGCGCAGTGAATGTTGCATTAACTATCCTTATGTTGGTAACCATTTCACAATAAGAGATTATGCTGAGTGAAATAAGTCAAGCAGAGAGAGTCAATTATCATATGGTTTCACTTATTTGTGGAACATAACAAATAGCATGGAGGACATGGGGAGTTAGGAGAAGGATGTTGGGGGAAATTGGAAGGGGAGGTGAACAATGAGAGACTATGGACTTTGAAAAACAATCTGAAGGGTTTGAAGAGGTTGGGGGGGTGGGAGGTTGGGGGAACCAGGTGGTGGGTATTAAAGAGGGCACAGATTGCATGGAGCACTGGGTGTGGTACAAAAACAATGAATACTGTTATGTTGAAAATAAATTTAAAAAAAGATAAAAAAATAAAAATAAACATAGATGAAATTATCACATCGTTGTCTTCTGTTTCAGCTGCCAATAAAATATCATTCATATAATGTATGCAATAAAAAAAATTATCACATCGTGTAAAACCTAAACTTACACAATGTTATATGTCAATTGTATCTAGAAAAAAAAATGTTGACATCATTTCCTTTTGGCCCCCATGGTTTCTGAATAGAAATCCTCTGTCATTCGAGGTGTTTTCCTCTCTGGGTAAGGGTGATTTTTCTCTTTCAGCCTATGATATTTTTTTCCTTTTCCTTTAGTGCTCAGAAATTTTAGTACGATGTGTCTTGACATATATTTCTTCAGGTTTATGCTGTTGGGGATCTGCTAAATGTGAAAAATTTTCAGCAATTACTTGTTCAAAATATTTTTCATCTCCATCCTCTCTCTCCACTCTTTCAAAATTCCAGTGGCACAAATGTCAGATTTTTTTTTTGGGTCCCATGTATCCCAGGTACTGTGGGGTTTTGTTGTTGATGGTTTTGAATTGGTGATTTTTCCTGTTTTGTTTTGTTTTTAGCTAAGTTTCTCTTTTTGGTTTAGATTGGGTTATTTCTTGCCTCTGGTCTTTCCTACTTTATCCTTCCAATCTGCTCATCCCAGACCCTTCCTAGCCAGGCACCCCACAGGTCATCCTTGTCCTTACTTCAGGCCACTTCCCCAGCCACATTAAGTCAATGACCATTTGG
>NW_022634210.1:0-3980 GCF_010015895.1 Lontra canadensis
CTTTGCCTTCAACATACTTAATGTTAACTACTTCCCGACATTTAAAATTGTCAATTTTACATGAAAATCCAGATGTACAAAATCCCAAAAATGAAAAAAAAACACATTTTTAAAAAGATTTTATTTTATTTTATTTATTATAGAGAAATAGAGATAGGATGTGCACGTGCATGAGTTGGAGGAGGGGAAGAGGCAGAGGGAGAGGAACAGAAACCTTAACAGACCCCATGCTGAGCAGGGAGCCCCACATAAGTCTTGATCTGACAACTCTGAGATCATGACCTGAGCAAAAACTAAGAGTTGGATGCTTAATCAACCGAGCCACCCAGGTGCCCCATAAAACACAGTTGTTGTTGTGTTTTGTTTTTTTTTTTTTTTTAAAGAAAATATGACAATAGTCTTTCACACATGGCTCCAGTCACCTGGAGCTTTCTTATCATTCAGCTGAAATAAGTGCCTTTCTTAGAAGCTGCCAATGAGCTTACCACAGATAAAATGTTTCTTCTCAGTGTTCAATTAATTTCAGACATCCACATTTTCCAAGGATACCTAGCCCGCATATATTAAAACTCTCATGAAATATTGACAGTGGATAGGGAGATCCACCTCTCTCTTTCTAGCAAGTGCAAGTTACTGCTCAACTCCAGAAAACACAAGATCCCAACCTTTCCACATTATGTTCATAGACACAAACTCCTCAGGCTAAGAAATGTCCTTTTCACATTCCAATCACCCTTAGCACTGGTATTGTTCTTTTTATTTAATTTTTAAAAATTAAAAATATATTATAGTATGATTAACATACTATGTCATATTAGTTTCAGGTGTACAACAGAGTGACTTAATAATTCTGTACATTACTTGATGCTTACCATGATTACCATGATGCTCACCACACAGCATTGTTACAGTATTATTGACCATGTTCCCTATGCTGTACTGTTCATTTCTGTAACTTATTTATTTTGTAACTGAAAAAAATTTACCTCTAATCCCCTTTATCTATTTAACCATTCTCCTACCCATTTCCCTTTAGCAACCACCAGTTTGTACTCTGTATTTAAGAGTTTGGTTTTTGTTTGTTTTTCAGATTCCACATATAACTGAAATCGTATGGTACTATTATTTTTATAGTACTGTCACCACTCCTCCTAAATTTCATGTCTTGTCCTTTAAAATCTGTTCCACAGGGGGGTGGAGAAATTACCAAACTTGTATCCTATGTAGTGAATATATATAATATATATACACACAAAGAATACAGGCTAGATAGATTCTGTGAATAGCAAAGTGTGAAAGTTGAGAGGTGTGGATTTAAAAACTGAAATTCCAGAACTGGATCCCTGGTTCAAATTTCAACATTACTCATTCCTATCTTGCTGGCCAGGAGTCACAACCCTAATGTCTTTGCCAAAGTATTCTTCCAGCCAACAATTTTTGTTCTCTCCAGATCATTCTTTTCTTGTGTTTTTCAGTGTGGATAGGCTGGCATTTTCTGAGTGTTCAAAGTCTGATTCCTTTTTGCTTAGCAATTGTTTAACAATTCCTTGTTAAAATCATCTCTATGCTCTTGCACTGTACTATAAACTGTAACAAAAATCCAGATTGCACCTTTGACATTTTTTCTTAGAAGTCTCAGGTAATCATTTAAATAAGTTCTGTTTTCCAGAAAACACTAAGCACAATTCAGCCAAGTGCTTTACCTCTTTATAACAAAGGTCGCCTTTCCTCCAGTTTCTAAGAGCATTCTTCATTCCCATAGGAGACCACATGAGCATCACCTTTAAAGGTTCTTACTTCTACTGACAGTCTCTTCGAATCAATATAGGTTTTTCTTTTTTTTTTAAGATTTTATTTATTTATTTATTTGACAGACAGATATCACAAGTAGGCAGAGAGGCAGGCAAAGAGAGAGGAGGGAAGCAGGCTCCCTGCTGAGCAGAGAGCCTGAGGCGGGGCTGGATCCCAGGATGCTGGGATCATGACCTGAGCCGAAGACAGAGGCTCTAACCCACTGAGCCACCCAGGTGCCTCTAATGTAGGCTTTTCTAACATGCACCTTGTAACTCTTCCAGCCTTTCCCCATCCCACTTCCACAAAGTCACTTCCCTATTGGTAGGTATTTGTTACAGCAGCTCCCTACTGTTCAATGCCAAAATCTCCATTAGGTTGCTAGGGCTCTGTTAACAAAATGCCAGCCACCAGACTGGGTGGCTTAAACAACAGAAATTTATTTTTTCAGAATTCTGAAAGATGGAAGTCCAAAATTAAAGTGTCAGAAGGTTTGGTTTCTCCTGAAGCATCTCTTCCTGGCTTGAAGACAGGACCTTCTTGCTGTGTCCTCACACGGTCTTTCACTATGTATGTCCATCCGTGGTGTCTCTTTCCATTTCTATAAGGACATCTGACTTATTGATTAGGATTGGATTAGGATTTTTTTTAATACAATTTTTTTATAAACATATATTTTTCCCCAGGGGTAAAGGTCTGTGAATCGCCAGGTTGACACACTTCACAGCACTCACCATAGCACATACCCTCCCCAATGTCCATAGCCCCACCCCCCTTCACCCAACCCCCCTCCCCCCAGCAACCCTCAGTTTGTTTTGCGAGATTGAGAGTCACTTATGGTTTGTCTCCCTCCCAATCCCATCTTATTTCATTTACTCTTCTCCTACCCTTGTAACCCCCCATGTTGCATCTCCTCTCCCTCATATCATGGAGATCATATGATAGTTGTCTTTCTCCGATTGACTTATTTCGCTAAGCATGATACTCTCTAGTTCCATCCACATCATCGCAAATGGCAAGATTTCATTTCTCTTGATGGCTGCAGAGTATTCCATTGTGTATATATACCACATCTTCTTTATGCATTCATCTGTTGATGGACATCTAGGTTCTTTCCATAGTTTGGCTATTGTAGACATTGCTGCTATAAACATTCAGGTACATGTGCCCCTTCGGATGACTACGTTTGTATCTTTAGGGTAAATACCCACTAGTGCAATTGCTGGGTCATAGGGTAATTCTATTTTCAACATTTTGAGGAACCTCCATACTGTTTTCCAGAGTGGTTGCACCAGCTTGCATTCCAACCAACAGTGTAGGAGGGTTCCCCTTTCTCCACATCCTCACCAGCATCTGTCATTTCCTGACTTGTTAATTTTAGCCATTATGACCGGTTGTGTGGTGATATCTCATTGTGGTTTTGATTTGCATTTCCCTGATGCCGAGTGATATGGAGCATTTTTTCACGTGTCTGTTGGCCATCTGGATGTCTTTTTTATAGAAATGTCTGTTCATGTCTTCTGCCCATTTCTTGATTGGATTATTTATTCTTTGGGTGTTGAGTTTGCTAAGTTCTTTATAGATTCTGGACACTAGCCCTTTATCTGATATGTCGTTTGCAAATATCTTCTTCCATTCTGTCAGTTGTCTTTTGGTTTTGTTAACTGTTTCGTTTGCTGTGCAAAAGCTTTTGATCTTGATAAAATCCCAATAGTTCATTTTTGCCTTTACTTCCCTTGCCTTTGGCGATGTTCCTAGGAAGATGCTGCTGCGGTTGAGGTCGAAGAGGTTGCTGCCTGTGTTCTCCTCAAGGATTTTGATGGATTCCTTTCTCACATTGAGGTCCTTCATCCATTTTTAGTCTATTTTCATGTGTGGTGTAAGGAAAGGGTCCAATTTCATTTTTCTGCATGTGGCTGTCCAATTTTCTCAACACCATTTATTGAAGAGGCTGTCTTTTTTTCCATTGGACATTCTTTCCTGCTTTGTCGAAGATTAGTTGACCATAGAGTTGAGGGTCTATTTCTGGGCTGTCTATTCTGTTCCATTGATCTATGTGTCTGTGTTTGTGCCAGTACTATGCTGTCTTGATGATGACAGCTTTGTAATAGAGCTTGAAGTCCGGAATTGTGATGCCACAAATTTGGCTTTCTTTTTCAATATTCCTTTGGCTATTCGTGGTCTTTTCT
>NW_022634211.1:0-3979 GCF_010015895.1 Lontra canadensis
TCAAGAAACAAGAAAGGTCTCAAATACACAACCTAACCCTACACCTAAAGGAGCTAGAGAAAGAACAACTAAGAAAGCCTAACCCAGCAGAAGAAGAGAAATCATAAAGATCAGAGCAGAAATTAATGAAATAGAAACAACAACAACAACAACAACAACAAAAACTATAGAACAAATCAACTAAACTAGGAGATGGCTCTTTGAAACAATTAATAAGATTGATAGAGCCCTGGCCATACTTATCAAAAAGAAAATAGAAAGAACCCAAATAAATAAAATCATGAATGAAGGAGAGATCACACCAACACCAAAGAAATACAAACAATTATAAGAACATATTACGAACAAAACTATGCAAAAAAATTTGACAATCTTGAAGAAATGGATGCATTCCTAGAGACATATAAATTACCACGATTGAAACGGGAATCCCGCTTCCAGTCAGCCATTGGGAGAATTAGGCACAAACAAGTCAGCTGCAAGAGACTGGGAGCAGGGGACAACAGTCGAAAAGACTGCTGTGCCAAGTAACTCCACAGTCTCGCTTTTATTAGATAGAAACAGTAAACAATAGAAGAGTCGATGAAGGTCAAATGTTAGTCATATGCCTTGTAGATAAACAAGAAGGAGGGCAGAATATGTCTGTACAAGTAGTATAATGTTTATAGTTGAACAAGCACATTCAAAGGACTTATCTAAGTAGCCACAGGAGCTCTGCAGCAGGAAAGGGGAGATAACGAAAAATGAAGTAGGCGGCATTCTGCCCTAAGCGGAACAGGCATTCCCAGGTGCTCGGCTTCAATGAAGCAGGCAGCGTTGTGCCTTGAGCGAGCTGGGCATCTCTAGATTCTCAGCTTCAAGGCCATATATCGTCCTCTCCCCCAGAGGCCTGTTGCAGTATCCGTTTTTCTTAAGGCTGTATCTAAATGTGCTTGGTAACTAGTAAATTTCCCGGGGGTTATATTTTAAGTAATACATTGATCTTAGAGGCAGTTGCACAGGAAGAAATAGAAAACCTGAGCAGACCCATAACAAGAAAGGAGATTGAAACAGTCATCAAAAATCTCTAAACAACAACAACAACAACAAAAAAGCCCAGGGAAAGACTACTTCCCAGGGCAATTCTACTAAACATTTAAAGAATTAATTCCTATTCTCCTCAAACAGTTCCAAAAAATAGAAATGGAAGGAAAACTTCCAAACTCCTTTTATGGGGCGAGCATCACCTAGTTCCCAAAACCAGAGAAGGATCCCATCAACAAAGAGAATTACAGACCAATATCCTTGATGAACACAGATGCGAAAATTCTCACTAAAATACTAACCAATAGGATGCAACTGTACATTAAAAGGATTATTCACCACGACCAAATGGGATTTATTCCAGGGCTGCAAGGTTGGTTCAACATTTACAAATCAATCAAAGTGATGCAATACATTAATAAAAGAAAGAACAAGTACCATATGATACTCTCAATAGATGCTGAAAGTTTTTGACAAAGTACAGCATCCTTCCTGATCAAAACTCTTCAAAGTGTAGGGATAGAGGGCATATACATCAATATTATCAAAGCCATCTATGAAAAACCTACTGCAAATATCATTCTTGATGGAGAAAAACTGAGAGCTTTTCCGCTTAGGTCAGGAACACGGCAGGGATGTCCATTATCACCACTGATATTTAACATAGTACTAGAAGTCCTAGCCTAAGCAATCAGACAACAAAAAGAATTAAAGGCATCAAAATCAGCAAAGAAGAAATCAAACAATCACTCTTTGCAGATGATATAATACTCTATGTGGAAAACCCTAAAGACTCCACTCCAAATCTGCTAGAACTTGTACAGGAATTCAGTAAAGTGTCAGGATATAAAGTCAATGCACAGAAATCAGTTGCATTTCTATACAGCAAAAACAAGACAGAAGAGAGAAATTAAGGAGTCAATCCCATTTATAATTGCACCCCAAACCATCAGATACCTAGGAATAAACCTAACCATAGAGGCAAAGAATCTATACTTAGAAAACTATAAAGTAATCCTGAAAGAAATTGAGGAAAACACAAAGAAATGGAAAAATGTTTCATGATCCTGGATTGGAAGAACAAATATTGTGAAAATGTCTATTCTACCAAAAGCAATCTACTCATTTAATGCAATCCCTATCAAAATCCCATCCGGCAACCCTCAGTTTGTTCTGTGAGATTAAGTGTCTCTCATGGTTTGTCTTTTTCAAAGAAATGGAACAAATAATCCTAAAATTTATATGGAACCAGAAAAGACCTCGAATATCCAAAGAATATTGAAAAAGAAAGTCAAAGTTGGTGGCATCACAATTCTGGACTTCAAGCTCTATTACAAAGCTGTTATCATCAAGACAGTATGGTACTTGCACAAAAACAGATGCATAGATCAATGGAACAGAAGAGAGAGCCCAGAAATAGACCTTCAACTCTATGGTCAAGTAATCTTCGACAAAGCAGGAAAGAATGTCCAATGAAAAAAGACAGTCTCTTCAACAAATGGTGTTGAGAAAATTGGACAACCAAATGCAGAATGATGAATTTGGACCACTTCCTTTCACCAAACACAAAAAAGACTCAAAATGGTTGAAGGACCTCAATATGAGATTGGAATCCATCAAAATCCTTGAGGAGAACACAGGCAGCAACTTCTTCGATTTCAGCCACAGCAAATTCTTCCTAAGAACATCACCAAAGTCAAGGGAAGCAAGGGCAAAAATGAACTATTGGAACTTCATCAAGATCAATAGCTTTTGCACAGCAAATGAAACATTTAACAAAACCAAAAGACAACTGACAGAATGGGAGAATATATTTGCAACTGACATATCAGATAAAGGGCTAGTATCCAAAATCTATAAAGAGCTTAGCAAACTCAATATCCAAAGAACAAATAACCCAGTCAAGAGATGGGTAGAAGACATGAATAAACATTTCTGCAAAGAAGACATCCAGATGGCCAACAGACACATGAAAAAGTGCTCCACATCACTTGACATCAGGGAAATACAAATCAAAACCACAAGGAGATAGCACCTCACACCAGTCAGAATGGATAAAATTAACAAGTCAGGATAGGACAGATGCTGGAGAGGATGAAGAGAAAGGGGAACCCTCTTACACTGTTGCTGGGAATGCAAGCTGGTGTAAAAACTCTGGGAAACAACATGGAGGTTCCTCAAAAATTTAAAAAATAGAGCTACCCTATGAATCAGCAATTGCACTACTGAATATTTACCAAAGGACACAAATGTAGTGACCCAAAGGGTCACATGCATCCAAATGTTTATAGTGGCAATGTCCACAATAGCCAAATTATGGAAAGAACCTAGATATCCATCAACAGATGAATGATAAAGAAGATGTGATATATATACCCAATGGAATACTATTCAGCTACCAAAAGAAGTGAAATCTTGCCATTTGCGCTGACGTGGATGGAACAAGAGGATATTATGTTTTGTGAAATAAGTCAATCGGAGAAAGACAACTATCATATGATCTCCCTGATATGAGAAAGTGGAGATGCAATGTGGGGGGTTTGGGGGGTAGGAAGTGAGGGAGACAAACCACAAGAGACACTTAATCTCACAAAACAAACTGAGGGTTGCTGGGGGGAAGGGGGGAGGGAGAGGGTGGTTGGTTTATGGACATTGGGGAGGGTACCTGTACCACTGGGGCTAATAATACAGTATATGTTTTTTTAAAAAATAAAAATTAATAAAATTAAATATATCATAAAAAAATTCTGAAGTGAAAATATTTCAGCTATACTGATCCGTAGATTCAGATGTTGCCTTTTTCTTCTCATAATCGAGTATCTATTGCATTAAAAATGCCATTATAGAAGGAATCACAAGCATCATATCCTTCTTGAAAGGTGCTGCCTACTTGGGAACTGAAGCCCCATATAGCTTTATTGAAATGTTGAAATATTTCAGAAGTGAATCTAAAACT
>NW_022634212.1:0-3975 GCF_010015895.1 Lontra canadensis
ACAATGGAGAGTTGTTAAATCACTATTTTGTACACCTGAAACTAATGAAACATTGTGTGTCAACTACAGTTGATTAAACAAAAAAACTCCTGCCATTTCTGTGAAAATTACTATGAAAAGTAGAAAATTACTGTGAAATTTCTATGGAATTTAAATTCTGTGAAATTAAAGAAAGAAAATTCTATGAAAATTAAAACACTTTTCACAAGAAAAAATAGATATTTAAAAAATAAAATGGTGTTATGTTAGTTTATTGTAGGCTTGTATATACTCATTTATTATTTTTTGAGATAGAAATGACTGACATATAACATTTGACTAGTTTCTTATGTACAACATACTGTGAAGTGATCATGATAGTAAAACAAGTTAACATACATTACCACATATGGTTACACATTTTTTCTTGTGATGATAACTCTTAAAGTCTATCCTCTTAGCAACTTTCAAATGTGCCATACATTGTTAACTATAGTTACAATAATTATTAATTATAGTCACTGTGTTCTCCACAATAAGATATTACCTCACATTTAATAGAATGGCTGTTTTTTTTAACGACCACAAACAACAAGTGTTGGCAAGGATGTGGAGACATGTTAGACTGATTTGAGATTCCTTCTAGTCCAGATTAAAAATGAAAGCAATCAATCATCCCAATCATAAAACTATGAGCACTTAAAGTTACAACAGACCTCAGCAATGACTTCTCCTCCTGTCCAGTTCAGGAATTCTTCTTTAGCATCATTGGTTCAGTAATCTATAGCTGAAGACTAACTCTGAGAAGAAGCTCTTCATCTTATAAAGCAGATTCTTCTAAGATACAGATGGAAGAACTCCATGGTTGACTGCTGGAGCTCTAGTGTTCTTGCATTCTGAGTTTGAATCCCACCTCACTAGGTGAGTGACCTTGGGAAGTTTAACTTCCAGAAGCCTCAATGTCATCACTTGTTTAAAATATAGTATTATTACTATGATTGCTGTAACTATTATTGACAAAGACTCTCTTTGACCAGACTTGAGTTAAGCTCCTTTGAACCCTCTTCTCAGCTAGGTCTCTGTGCTCATCTCTGATAAGCTCTAATTTAGCAAGAATTCTGCTAAGTCGATTTATCAAGAATCCCCACCCTTGATGGATGTCTACTTAAAAGAGAACACTTGGTAGCTGATCAGATTCCACCTACCCACCCTTTATATCTAATCCCTCTCTCTGTCCTCTATAAGAATCCTATTGCATAAGTTTAGTAAGAATCCCCTGTTCTTGTGCCCTCTTGGTAATTTTCCATCCACTAACCCCCTCACTCTGCTTCTTGGCTATAAATGTCCCCAAATGTCTTTGTTGTATTTTGAGTTGAACCTAACCTCTCTCCCCTGTTCAATATCCCCTTTGTAATAGTCTTGACAGAAGTCTTTCTTACCATTTTTGACAAATGTCAGTATAATTTTTCTTTAACATTTATTATTAGAAAGTTTTCTTTCATGTTGAGCTGAGAACCTATTATCCCCTCCTCCACACTCATCCTAGCACTTTCCTTTTGGAAACATAAATAACATTTCTATTCCTTCTTTCATGTGAAATCTTTCAGATACATGAATAAAGAGACCACATATATAAAATCTTTGTTATTTCATGTGGAATATGTCCATTCTCTTAAGAGTTCCAATGATTACCATTCTGTCCCTTTTTATGAACATGTTTGAATGTGACATTACAGCAGTCATCATACTTCAAAGGTGTGCATACAATCTGAGGACACATGACACCATTATCTTTCTTGGTCTAAGCCCTACAATTCTATGAATTTGATATGAGATGTAGTTTACAGATGCACTAAATGTTGGCAGCTACATCAAGCCTTGGCACACAAATACTGATATGAATCTGGATTTTCTCTAACCTTAAATTTTAGCAGTTGATTTAAAAAAGAAAAGTACAAGATTTAAAATTAGGATGGAATTATTCAGGATAGAATACACCCCAAAAAATATTTCTAGTTATCTAATGAAACTGTGATGGATGTGTGTCTTGAGCTTTGAATGAGATGATGGACACTGATGATGAATCATGAATGTTTTCTAATAATAGGGTGGAATACAGAAAGGCATGGAGAAGGGAATTAAAGTAATATGTTTACTTCTTTGTGGAGCATAACAAATAGCATGGAGGACAAGGGGAGATGGAGAGGAGAAGGGAGTTGAGGGAAATCGGAAGGGGAGGTTAACCATGAGAGACTATGGACTCTGAAAAGCAATCTGAGGGTTTTGAAGGGGGGGAAGTTGGGGGATCCAGGTGGTGGGTATTGGAAAGGGCACGGATTGGATGGAGTACTGGGTGTGGTGCAAAAATAATGAAAACTGTTACCTTAAAAAAAAAAAAGAAAAGAAAAGAAAAGAAAAGAAAAAGAAAAATAAATAAATAAAGTAATATGTCAGCTAAAAGCTGAATTATCATTACTCACTGCTTTTTTTTTTTTCTCCCACAACCGCATTTGCTAATTCCTATCTCCAAACCTTGCACATATTTCTTCCATACTGGCGGATTTGTCTTCAAAGCACCTTAGACCCTGATTATGCCAGGTTTGAAACTGTATTTTTTCGGCATGTATTACTATTTTTCTGAAACAGAAAAGCAATTTAATAGAGAAAGTTGTGAAAGTATAGAAATTTGATCTCAATTATATATATAGCAATACATATATATATATATTTATATCACTGAATTAAATACATAGACATATATTTATGTCACTGAGTATATTTATGTGTCATATATATAATAAATTTTTCCTTCTTCCCTATAGATTCCACTTCAAAGCAATAAACATTGCAATTTACTTGTCTGGGTCCATCCTTAAGCTCCAGATTCTTTGAATATGTAAACTGAATTTATTAAAGGTTGTTAAGCCCATGATCAAAGATAAAGTCTTTTGAAGATGAGATCATAAAGTCTTTTGAAGATGAGATCCATTAACTATCAACTCTAACCAGGCAAAGTTTCAATATCCAGCCAGAATCATATATGACATATTGTATAGAAACAATACATAAGGGTGAAAAGGGGAGTTCTCTGCCCCAAAACACAATTACCAGATACGTGAGAAAATATTTTTGACTGAAAAAAACTAGACACAAACTTAGCATTCTTGATGCTATTTAGACTTTTAAAAAGCACTCTGGAAAATAAGCGTAGGCTGCACCCTGATAAAGGAATTTTGCCAAAAGAGACAGTCTCGTTAGCCTTTGTGCATCTCAGCATCATGCAGCAGCACCAAAAATGAAAACTGGATTTAACTATAGCAGCAAACATTGTCACGTAGGGTAGACAGAACAAAAGTAACCAGGAGAACAATTGTTAGAGATGATAAAACTGAGTATCTTGGCAGCATTTTCTGTTGTGTTATTTTTAGAAAGTGGGTAATATTGTGCTCTATTTCTAATTTCCTTTTTTTAATTTTTAATTTTTATTAACATATAATGTATTATTAGCCCCAGGGGTGCAGGTCTGTGAATCGCCAGGTTTACACACTTCACAGCAATCACCATAGCACACATATTCCCCAATGTCCATAACCATACCACCCTCTCCATACCCCCCTACCCCCGATCCCCTCAGTTTGTTTTGTGAGATTGAGTCTCTTATGGTTTGGCTCCCTCCACATCCCATCTTATTTCATTTTTTCCTTCCCTACCGCCCATGCCTGTCACTTTGCTTCTCAACTTCCTCTTATCAGGGAGATCATATGATAATTATCTTTCTCTGATTGACTTATTTCACTCAGAATAATACCCTCTAGTTCCATCCACGTCATTGCAAATGGCAAGATTTCATTTCTTTTGATGACTGCATAGTATTCCATTGTATGTATATAGATATAGATATAGATATAGATGATATAGATATATAGATATAGATATAGATAGATATCTATATATATATATATATATATATATATATATATATATATATATATATAT
>NW_022634213.1:0-3974 GCF_010015895.1 Lontra canadensis
TGTATATATATATCTTTTTTATATTTTTTCTTTATTCGTTTTCTTTTTTTAATTGTTTCTATTTTTTTCTTCTTCTTTTTTTTTTTTCTGAACCTCTTTTTATCCCCTCCCCCCCGCCCCCACGATTTAGGGTCTCTTCTGATTTGGTTAAAGCGTATTTTCCTGGGGACTTTGCCACCCTTTTAGTATTTTACTTGCTCCTTCATATACTCTTATCTGGACAAAATGACAAGGCAGAAAAATTCACCACAAAAAAAGGAACAGGAAGCAGTACTGAAGGCTAGGGACCTAATCAATACAGACATTGGTAATATGTCAGATATAGAGTTCAGAATGACGATTCTCAAGGTTCTAGCCGGGCTCGATAAAGGCATGGAAGATATTAGAGAAACCCTCTCGGGAGATATAAAAGCCCTTTCTGGAGAAATAAAAGAACTAAAATCTAACCAAGTTGAAATAAAAAAAGCTACTAATGAGGTGTAATAAAAAATGGAGGCTCTCACTGCTAGGATAAATGAGGGAGAAGAGAGAATTAGCGATATAGAAGACCAAATGACAGAGAATAAAGAAGCTGAGCAAAAGAGGGACAAACAGCTACTGGACCACGAGGGGTTCAGAATTCGAGAGCTAAGTGACACCGTAAGACGAAACAACATTAGAATAATTGGGATTCCAGAAGAAGAAGAAAGAGAGAGGGGAGCAGAAAGTATATTGGAGAGAATTATTGGAGAGAATTTCCCTAATATGGCAAAGGGAACAAACATCAAAGTCCAGCAGGTGCAGAGAACCCCCCTCAAAATCAACAAGAATAGGTCCACATCCCGTCACCTAATAGTAAAATTTACAAGTCGTAGCGACAAAGAGAAAATCCTGAAAGCAGCCCGGGAAAAGAAGTCTGTAACATACAATGGTAAAAATATTAGATTGGCAGCGGACTTATCCACAGAGACCTTGTATGCCAAAAAGAACTGGCATGATATACTCAGAGCACTAAACGAGAAAAACATGCAGCCAAGAATACTATATCCAGCTAGGCTATCATTGAAAATAGAAGGAGAGATAAAAAGCTTCCAGGACAAACAAAAACTGAAAGAATTTGCAAACACCAAACCAGCTCTACAGGAAATATTGAAAGGGGTCCTCTAAGCAAAGAGAGAGCCTAAAAGTAGTAGATCAGAAAGGAACAGAGACAATATACAGTAACAGGCACCTTACAGGCAATACAACGGCAATAAATTCATATCTCTCAATAGTTACCCTGAATGTTAATGGGCTAAATGCCCCAACCAAAAGACACAGGGTATCAGGATGGATAAAAAAACAAAACCCATCTATATGTTGCCTACAAGAAACTCATTTTAGACCCGAAGACACCTCCAGATTTAAAGTGAGGGGGTGGAAAACAATTTACCATGCTAATGGACATCGGAAGAAAGCAGGGGTGGCAATCCTTATATCAGATCAATTAGATTTTAAGCCAAAGACTATAATAAGAGATGAGGAAGGATTCTATATCATACTCAAAGGGTCTGTCCAACAAGAAGATCTAACAATTTTAAATATCTATGCCCCTAACGTGGGAGCAGCCAACTATATAAACCAATTAATAACAAAATCAAAGAAACACATCAACAATAATACAATAATAGGAGGGGACTTCAACACTCCCCTCACTGAAATGGACAGATCATCCAAGCAAAAGATCAACAAGGAAATAAAGGCCTTGAATGACACACTGGACCAGATGGACATCACAGATATATTCAGAACATTCCATCCCAAAGCAACAGAATACACATTCTTCTCTAGTGCACATGGAACATTCTCCAGAATAGATCACATCATGGGTCCTAAATCAGGTCTCAACCAGTATCAAAAGATTGGGATCATTCCCTGCATATTTTCAAACCACAGTGCTCTGAAACTAGAACTCAATCACAAGAGGAAATTTGGAAAGAACCCAAATACATGGAGACTAAACAGCATCCTTCTAAAGAATGAATGGGTCAACCAGAAAATTAAAGAAGAATTGAAAAAATTCGTGGAAACAAATGATAATGAAAACACAGCGGTTCAAAATCTGTGGGACACAGCAAAGGCAGTCCTGAGAGGAAAACATATAGCGGTACAAGCTTTTCTCAAGAAACAAGAAAGGTCTCAGGTATACAACCTAACCCTACACCTAAAGGAACTGGAGAAAGAACAAGAAAGAAGCCCTAAACTTAGCAGGAGAAGAGAAATCATAAAGATCAGAGCAGAAATCAATGAAATAGAAACCAAAAAAAAAAAAAAAAAAAACAATAGAACAAATCAACGAAACTAGGAGCTGGTTCTTTGAAAGAATTAATAAGATTGATAAACCCCTGGCCAGACTTATCAAAAAGAAAAGAGAAAGGACCCAAATAAATAAAATCATGAATGAAAGAGGAGAGATCACAACGAACACCAAAGAAATACAAACAATTATAAGAACGTACTATGAGCAACTCTACGCCAACAAATTTGACAATCTGGAAGAAATGGATGCATTCCTAGAGACCTGTAAACTACCACAACTGAACCAGGAAGAAATAGAAAACCTGAACAGACCCATAACCAGTAAGGAGATTGAAACAGTCATCAAAAATCTCCAAACAAACAAAAGCCCAGGGCCAGACGGCTTTCCAGGGGAATTCTAACAAACATTTAAAGAAGAACTAATTCCTATTCTCCTGAAACTGTTCCAAAAAATAGAAATGGAAGGAAAACTTCCAAACTCATTTTATGAGGCCAGCATCACCTTGATCCCAAAACCAGACAAAGATCCCATCAAAAAAGAGAACTACAGACCGATATCCTTGATGAACACAGATGCAAAAATTCTCACCAAAGTACTAGCCAATAGGATTCAACAGTACATAAAAGGATTATTCCCCACGACCAAGTGGGATTTATTCCAGGGCTGCAAGGTTGGTTCAACATCCGCAAATCAATCAATGTGATACAACACATTAATAAAAGAAAGAACAAGAACCATATGATACTCTCAATAGATGCTGAAAAAGCATTTGACAATGTACAGCATTCCTTCCTGATCAAAACTCTTCAAAGTGCAGGGACAGAGGACACATACCTCAATATTATCAAAGCCATCTATGAAAAACCCATCGCAAATATCATTCTCAATGGAGAAAAACTGAAAGCTTCTCTGGTAAGGTCAGGAACACGGCAGAGATGTCCATTATCACCACTGCTATTCAACATAGTACTAGAAGTCCTAGCCTCAGCAATCAGACAACAAAAAGAAATTAAAGGCATCCCAATCGGCAAAGAAGAAGTCAAACTATCACTCTTTGCTGATGATATGATACTATATGTGGAAAACCCAAAAAACTCCACTCCAAAACTGCTAGAACTTGTACAGGAATTCAGTAAAGTGTCAGGATATAAAATCAACGCACAGAAATCAGTTGCATTTCTCTACACCAACAATAAGACAGAAGAAAGAGAAATTAAGGAGTCAATCCCATTTACAATTGCACCCAAAATTATAAGATACCTAGGAATAAACCTAACCAAAGAGGCTAAGAATCTATACTCAGAAAACTATAAAGTACTCATGAAAGAAATTGAGGAAGACACAAAGAATTGGAGAAATATTCCATGCTCTCCTGGATTGGAAAAATAAATATTGTGAAAATGTCTATGCTACCTAAAGCAATCTACACATTTAATGCAATCCCTATCAAAATACCACCCATGTTTTTCAAAGAAATGGAACAAATAATCCTAAAATTTATATGGAACCAGAAAAGACCTCGAATAGCCAAAGGAATATTGAAAAAGAAAGGCAAAGTTGGTGGCATCACAATTCCAGACTTCAAGCTCTATTACAAAGCTGTCATCATCAAGACAGCATGGTACTGGCACAAAAACAGACACATAGATCAATGGAACAGAATAGAGAGCCCAGAAATGGACCCTCAACTCTATGG
>NW_022634214.1:0-3973 GCF_010015895.1 Lontra canadensis
CCCGGGGGCACAGAGCCATGGTGGCCAGTGCCAGGAAGGGGAGAGTGGGTGGAGGATGGCCTGATCACAGTCCTGGCTGACTAGTTTTGCCAGCCTCCCTTCTATGGTCTGAGCACACGATCTCTGTTGCATATTCAGTCCGCATAGCCCACAGTCATGTTGCTGTAAACACAGGCATCACAGGCTGTGGCTCGGCACCTTCGCATCCCAGGGGGAAGTGAGTGGCAGATGGTGAGGCACAGATTAAGGGAGTCCGTGTGGGCCCCAGGGGAAAGGAGGAGGTGGTTCCCCCGCCCTTATTTAGTGCCCCTTTCCGTTTCCCCCTCACGTCTCCTCTGCAGCCAGGGAGGCAGTGGCGACTGGCCTGGGGAGCCCTAGGCCCCGTCCTGCCTCATTCTTCTGCCTGCCCAGGCCCCCGGCAGATGCCTCCCTCTCCACCTCCTCCAGCACCAGCACCACTGGCCACCCTTTCTCTGCCAACGCTTGGGGGTATGGGCACACCCAAGGATGGCAGGAGGGGTTGCGCACCAGAGACAGCGCTGGGCGTGGAGGGCACAGGCATGGTCCCCAAAGATGTCCACGTCCTAATTCCTGGAATCGGCTCATATGTTACCTTGCATGGCAGCGGTGGGGTGCTACTCAGCTACATTCTGGGTGCTACTCAGCTGACCTTAAGGTGGGGAGACTCTCACCCGTGTTCGCTGGGTTTGGCTGCCCTGCACATTGTTTGGGTGTCAGGGTGGTCATTTGACCTGTTACCTGCGTGATCCCCACGGGCACCATCGGCATCACTAGAGGGTGCTCAGTGTCCCTGGGCTCCTGTCAGGTTGGAATCCTAGTACCTACCGCTCAGATTTAGAGAAATTTTGACAGTAAGTTGAAACCCTCCTTTTGCCCTATGCCAGTCACTTGTCTCCCCAGTTTTCTTGAGGTGACTGCTGTCCTGACTTTTCCACTTTCTTTTAAAGGAAAGCAATCGCTATTTAATAAATAACCTTTACAAGGATAGGAAAAATTACAGGAAGGTAAGGATTAATTATATTGATGTTACACCATATGTATACATGATTGTGGAAAGCCTGCAATTTGACAAATGGATAGGAAGTGATCAAGCCATGTAACTACTACCCAGGTGAGGAATGGTACATGGCACCTCCAGACATGCCATATGTGTGGGTCCCTTTCTTGAAGGACAAGTGCAAAGTCTGCATACCATAGGATTCCATTTTTGTGACATTCTTACAAAGTCCAAACCATAGGGACGGACAGCAGATCAGTGGTCCCCGGTGTCTGGGGTTGAGAGAAGGGCTTTACCTCTCAGAGCACTTCGGGTTTAGCGGGTGATGAAAATTTTGTCGTCTGTTGTCGTGGTTCCCTAACAGTATGAGTTTGGAAGGACTCATAGACCTTAACGAAAATTCTATCTCCATAATCTTGAACTTTGCTCTCTTGGCTCAGACCTAGTTTGCAGCAACATGGCTAAACGCACCAAGAAGGTTGGAACTGCGGGTAAATATGGAACCTGTTACGATGCCTCCCTCGGGAAAATGCTGAAGATTGAAATAAAGCAGCATGCTAAGTACACTTGCTCCTTTTGTGGCAAAACCAAGATGAGAAGACGAGCTGTGGGGATCTGGCGCTGCGGCTCCTGCATGAAAACCGTTGCTGGTGTTGCCTGGACGTACAATGCCACTTCTGCAGTCACAGTAAAGTTGGCCATCATAAGGCTGAAGGAGTTGAAAGAGCAGTAGAAGCTCCAGCATTTGAGACACTGCTAGCCTATAATAAATGGGTTACTTAATGTAACAAAATTACTTCGGCTTGTTGTTAAATTTATTAATTAGATCTTCTGGTTTGTGTTGCACTCATTTTGCTTTCTCAAAAGACTCCGAAATTAAAAATCCTCTAATTAAAAAAAATAATCTTGAACTTTTAAAAAATTGTGAAAAATACATTACGAACGGATACTGTACCCTACCAATTATTTTTCTGAATTTGAGGTTCACAATGATCTCCTTCATAATTTGTGAATGTGGAATATTGTAGCAATTTATTTTCTGAAGTTAAATCAAGTTTGTGCGTCTGGGATGGATCCAGTTTCATCATAGCGCCTTCTGGTTTCCTTCTTATATCCTGTAGAATTCAGTTTACTAATATTCTGTTACTGATTCTTGCTTCTTTATCATGAGTTGTGATTGATCAGTGATTTTCCTTTCTCAACTTGTCCTTGACAGGATTTAGTATCCAGGTTATTGTATCCTCACAAAAGGTTTTAGGGTAGCTCCCTCTTTCTCTAGTTTGTCTATTTTCAGGTCACACTGAAAATATTTTTTGCCTATGATTTTCAGAAGTCAGCGGAGAAGCCTGGTTTTTTAAAAAAGCTTTTAACTAGTGATATATTTTTGTATGGTTATAGAACATTTCAGATTGGCTATTCCTTCTTGAGCCAGTTTTATTTTTAAGATTTTATTTATTTATTTCATAGACAGAGAGATCACAAGTAGACAGAGAGGCAGGCAGAGAGAGGGAGAAGCAGTCTAACCGCTGAGCAGAGCGCCCGATGCAGGGCTCGATCTCAGGACCCAGAGATCATGACCTGAGCCGAAGGCAGAGGCTTTAACCCACTGAGCCACCCAGGCACCCCTTGAGCCAGTTTTGTAAGTTATTTTTTTTTCCTAGAAATTGGTCATTTTTTTCTCTTTTCAAATTGAAATAAAATGGTATATAATTATCTTCTTTTTCTCCAATTTTTTATTTTTGAAAATGTCTCTACTACAGATAGTTGCAAGAAAATTGCAAGGAACACATATACATCCTTCACCTAGATTTATATGTTTTCATATTATATTTGTCATTTTCTTTCTGCGTGTGTGCGTGTGTGTGTATGTGTGTGTAATTGTTTCATTGTATAAGCTTAGTTCGTTAAAAATACTACAGGACATTGTCTCTAAATACTTCAGCTGGTAGCTCTTAAGAAAAGGAAAACACTGCTACAAAATCTTAAGAAAATTATTACATTCAGAAAATTTAACATTTGAGAGAATAAAACTACCTATCATTTGATTATCACAAAAAATTTCTGATGATTTCAATATTGTTTTTTGTGCATATTACTTCAAAACATACTGTCTCCAAACAAACACCATGCATTGCATTCAGTTATGTGTCTTCACCATCCTTTAAAGTAGAAAAACTTTCAAGACTTTTTGGTCTTGCACTACATTGACATGTTCTAGGATCCAGTTCAGTTGTGTTTCAGAAAACTTTGGATTTGAATTTTTTGACTCAAATTTCCTCCTGCTATTCCCCTGTTGTCTTCTAACAGTTTTACACTTTTGTTTCTTTTTTAAATAAGATCCTATTACTTATTTATTTGTCAGAGAGGAGAGAGAGAAAGCACAAGCAGGCAGAGTGGCAGGTAGAGGCAGAGAGAGAGAAGGAGTCTCGCCGCTTTGCAAGTAGCCTTGATGCCGGACCCTGGGATCATGACCTGAGCTGAAGGCAGCGGCATAGCCTACAGAGCCACCGAGGTGTGCATATTTTTGTTTCTTAAATTTAAGTTAATAAATTTAAAAATTTTTAAGTGCTACAAGATAGGAAACCAGTTTAATTCTCTGCATACTTTTATCCAGTTTTAGCAAAAGCATTTATCGAAGAGACTATCCTATCTCATTGATAGGAGAAGCAAATCCATTTATCTTTAGGATAATTAATAGGTAAGGACTTACCGCTGCCATCTTATTGTTTTCTGCCTATTTTGAAGTTCCTTAATGCCTTTTCTCTAGTTCCTTTCCTTTGTGAATTAATGATTTTCCTTAGTGTTATGCTTTGATTTCCTCCTCTTCATTCTTTGTGAACCCACAGTATTGTTTTGCTTTGTGGCTACCATAAAGCTTATATGAAACCACCAGGTCCCCCCATTGTCACACTCTCCCCTTCCTGGCACTGGCCACCATGGCTCTGTGCCCCCGGG
>NW_022634215.1:0-3971 GCF_010015895.1 Lontra canadensis
TTCTCATAATCCCCCACCCTTACATAACCTTCAAGGTAAGAATGAATGCCCCTTTCTTTATATACGAGGCGAAGAATCCAAGATGATAAGAAAATTAGAAACTTACATGGTAGCAAGTGGAAAAATCAAAATTGAACCCAGATCGAACTCCAAATTCAGGCACTTCCACTGTATTCTGGGACTTCCATGAGAAAAGCAAGGGATGCATCTGTCAGGTGACTGCTCTCATGTACCAGGGACACCAGATCATATCAATGAATCTAAATGAGCTAAAGGTGGTAGTCAACAGCTGCAAAGGCAGGAGGCTGGGGCAGATGTCAGAGGTATGCACAGGTGAAAAGAAAGGGTAAAATATGCTAGAGTAGAGGGAGGCAGAACAATTCAGGATGCAGAAAGCAAGTAATGTTTTGCACATAAAATGATTTTACTTTGCAGTTTGAAATTCAAAATGAGAACTACAACAATTATGTCAATGTTAGCTATTATATGAACAAATGACATGATATATTTATAGATATGACAATAATACAATTTGATGAGAGAAGAAAAAAATCTTGGATTGAGCCTGTTTTCCAGTTTAAGACTACATTGCTGGATTTATCCCCATTCTGCCTTTCTGTGCCTTCTGTCTCTAATCCTGAACTCAAGCTGTTCTTCCTGGGCCAGTCTAACATTTGTATATTTTAAAGCCAGAACCTACTTGAAATCCATCTCCCATGGGGAAATTGTTCTGGTTAACTTCAAATCATTCCAATATTTGACAAATTACCATTATGTACAACCAATCTTCACTTGTGCTTACACTTTTGTGTATAGCATACGTATTATTTACGCATCCTATATTGTTTAGCTTAATAATTTATCTAGATCATGGCTAGATTTGTAAACTGATTTTCAGGGTCTGAAGGTGTCTGGATACTCTAAAATTTAATTACTGAAACTCTATCACCTGAAATATGCTATGTATTATGAAAAAGGTCAATGAGCACTTACTAAAGAATAAAAATAAAACAGAACTTTGTAAGGCAATAGCTCTGCAATGTTATCACTCACTTGTCATTAAAGTGAGTTTTCTCCCCTAAAAGAATACATTTATAGACTTATGATATTTAATAACCATTAGACTCTTGCTATTTTTCTAGATCCGGTTGGGTGTAGGGGTGGAAGTGAGAACTGTGAGATAGAGTCTCAAGAAGCTTAAAATCTTACTAAGGAAATAAAAACCAATATCGATAGTTTTAGGCCACATTTCTTCCCCTCTCCACCCAACCAGATTCTCCCCACAAGTGTTCCCATCTCATCCAAGATGACTCTTGAGGTCCTGTTGATCCCTCCTCCCTCTATTCTGATTGTAGGTTCAGTGCAACTTGGCCTAAAACTATCGATATTGGTTTTTATTTCCTTAGTAAGATTTTAAGCTTCTTGAGACTCTATCTCACAGTTCTCACTTCCACCCCTACACCCAACCGGATCTAGAAAAATAGCAAGAGTCTAATGGTTATTAAATATCATAAGTCTATAAATGTATTCTTTTAGGGGAGAAAACTCACTTTAATGACAAGTGAGTGATAACATTGCAGAGCTATTGCCTTACAAAGTTCTGTTTTATTTTTATTCTTTAGTAAGTGCTCATTGACCTTTTTCATAATACATAGCATATTTCAGGTGATAGAGTTTCAGTAATTAAATTTTAGAGTATCCAGACACCTTCAGACCCTGAAAATCAGTTTACAAATCTAGCCATGATCTAGATAAATTATTAAGCTAAACAATATAGGATGCGTAAATAATACGTATGCTATACACAAAAGTGTAAGCACAAGTGAAGATTGGTTGTACATAATGGTAATTTGTCAAATATTGGAATGATTTGAAGTTAACCAGAACAATTTCCCCATGGGAGATGGATTTCAAGTAGGTTCTGGCTTTAAAATATACAAATGTTAGACTGGCCCAGGAAGAACAGCTTGAGTTCAGGATTAGAGACAGAAGGCACAGAAAGGCAGAATGGGGATAAATCCAGCAATGTAGTCTTAAACTGGAAAACAGGCTCAATCCAAGATTTTTTTCTTCTCTCATCAAATTGTATTATTGTCATATCTATAAATATATCATGTCATTTGTTCATATAATAGCTAACATTGACATAATTGTTGTAGTTCTCATTTTGAATTTCAAACTGCAAAGTAAAATCATTTTATGTGCAAAACATTACTTGCTTTCTGCATCCTGAATTGTTCTGCCTCCCTCTACTCTAGCATATTTTACCCTTTCTTTTCACCTGTGCATACCTCTGACATCTGCCCCAGCCTCCTGCCTTTGCAGCTGTTGACTACCACCTTTAGCTCATTTAGATTCATTGATATGATCTGGTGTCCCTGGTACATGAGAGCAGTCACCTGACAGATGCATCCCTTGCTTTTCTCATGGAAGTCCCAGAATACAGTGGAAGTGCCTGAATTTGGAGTTCGATCTGGGTTCAATTTTGATTTTTCCACTTGCTACCATGTAAGTTTCTAATTTTCTTATCATCTTGGATTCTTCGCCTCGTATATAAAGAAAGGGGCATTCATTCTTACCTTGAAGGTTATGTAAGGGTGGGGGATTATGAGAAGATGCGTTTCAGATATCTAACCCAGTTTCTGGCAGAATGAGTGCATCTCATTTATGTTTCTTAGTGTGTGGTCCCTAAAACACCTGCATCAGGAATCACTTAAAATGCAGATTCTCATAATCCCCCACCCTTACATAACCTTCAAGGTAAGAATGAATGCCCCTTTCTTTATATACGAGGCGAAGAATCCAAGATGATAAGAAAATTAGAAACTTACATGGTAGCAAGTGGAAAAATCAAAATTGAACCCAGATCGAACTCCAAATTCAGGCACTTCCACTGTATTCTGGGACTTCCATGAGAAAAGCAAGGGATGCATCTGTCAGGTGACTGCTCTCATGTACCAGGGACACCAGATCATATCAATGAATCTAAATGAGCTAAAGGTGGTAGTCAACAGCTGCAAAGGCAGGAGGCTGGGGCAGATGTCAGAGGTATGCACAGGTGAAAAGAAAGGGTAAAATATGCTAGAGTAGAGGGAGGCAGAACAATTCAGGATGCAGAAAGCAAGTAATGTTTTGCACATAAAATGATTTTACTTTGCAGTTTGAAATTCAAAATGAGAACTACAACAATTATGTCAATGTTAGCTATTATATGAACAAATGACATGATATATTTATAGATATGACAATAATACAATTTGATGAGAGAAGAAAAAAATCTTGGATTGAGCCTGTTTTCCAGTTTAAGACTACATTGCTGGATTTATCCCCATTCTGCCTTTCTGTGCCTTCTGTCTCTAATCCTGAACTCAAGCTGTTCTTCCTGGGCCAGTCTAACATTTGTATATTTTAAAGCCAGAACCTACTTGAAATCCATCTCCCATGGGGAAATTGTTCTGGTTAACTTCAAATCATTCCAATATTTGACAAATTACCATTATGTACAACCAATCTTCACTTGTGCTTACACTTTTGTGTATAGCATACGTATTATTTACGCATCCTATATTGTTTAGCTTAATAATTTATCTAGATCATGGCTAGATTTGTAAACTGATTTTCAGGGTCTGAAGGTGTCTGGATACTCTAAAATTTAATTACTGAAACTCTATCACCTGAAATATGCTATGTATTATGAAAAAGGTCAATGAGCACTTACTAAAGAATAAAAATAAAACAGAACTTTGTAAGGCAATAGCTCTGCAATGTTATCACTCACTTGTCATTAAAGTGAGTTTTCTCCCCTAAAAGAATACATTTATAGACTTATGATATTTAATAACCATTAGACTCTTGCTATTTTTCTAGATCCGGTTGGGTGTAGGGGTGGAAGTGAGAACTGTGAGATAGAGTCTCAAGAAGCTTAAAATCTTACTAAGGAAATAAAAACCAATATCGATAGTTTTAGGCCA
>NW_022634216.1:0-3971 GCF_010015895.1 Lontra canadensis
TTCTCATAATCCCCCACCCTTACATAACCTTCAAGGTAAGAATGAATGCCCCTTTCTTTATATACGAGGCGAAGAATCCAAGATGATAAGAAAATTAGAAACTTACATGGTAGCAAGTGGAAAAATCAAAATTGAACCCAGATCGAACTCCAAATTCAGGCACTTCCACTGTATTCTGGGACTTCCATGAGAAAAGCAAGGGATGCATCTGTCAGGTGACTGCTCTCATGTACCAGGGACACCAGATCATATCAATGAATCTAAATGAGCTAAAGGTGGTAGTCAACAGCTGCAAAGGCAGGAGGCTGGGGCAGATGTCAGAGGTATGCACAGGTGAAAAGAAAGGGTAAAATATGCTAGAGTAGAGGGAGGCAGAACAATTCAGGATGCAGAAAGCAAGTAATGTTTTGCACATAAAATGATTTTACTTTGCAGTTTGAAATTCAAAATGAGAACTACAACAATTATGTCAATGTTAGCTATTATATGAACAAATGACATGATATATTTATAGATATGACAATAATACAATTTGATGAGAGAAGAAAAAAATCTTGGATTGAGCCTGTTTTCCAGTTTAAGACTACATTGCTGGATTTATCCCCATTCTGCCTTTCTGTGCCTTCTGTCTCTAATCCTGAACTCAAGCTGTTCTTCCTGGGCCAGTCTAACATTTGTATATTTTAAAGCCAGAACCTACTTGAAATCCATCTCCCATGGGGAAATTGTTCTGGTTAACTTCAAATCATTCCAATATTTGACAAATTACCATTATGTACAACCAATCTTCACTTGTGCTTACACTTTTGTGTATAGCATACGTATTATTTACGCATCCTATATTGTTTAGCTTAATAATTTATCTAGATCATGGCTAGATTTGTAAACTGATTTTCAGGGTCTGAAGGTGTCTGGATACTCTAAAATTTAATTACTGAAACTCTATCACCTGAAATATGCTATGTATTATGAAAAAGGTCAATGAGCACTTACTAAAGAATAAAAATAAAACAGAACTTTGTAAGGCAATAGCTCTGCAATGTTATCACTCACTTGTCATTAAAGTGAGTTTTCTCCCCTAAAAGAATACATTTATAGACTTATGATATTTAATAACCATTAGACTCTTGCTATTTTTCTAGATCCGGTTGGGTGTAGGGGTGGAAGTGAGAACTGTGAGATAGAGTCTCAAGAAGCTTAAAATCTTACTAAGGAAATAAAAACCAATATCGATAGTTTTAGGCCACATTTCTTCCCCTCTCCACCCAACCAGATTCTCCCCACAAGTGTTCCCATCTCATCCAAGATGACTCTTGAGGTCCTGTTGATCCCTCCTCCCTCTATTCTGATTGTAGGTTCAGTGCAACTTGGCCTAAAACTATCGATATTGGTTTTTATTTCCTTAGTAAGATTTTAAGCTTCTTGAGACTCTATCTCACAGTTCTCACTTCCACCCCTACACCCAACCGGATCTAGAAAAATAGCAAGAGTCTAATGGTTATTAAATATCATAAGTCTATAAATGTATTCTTTTAGGGGAGAAAACTCACTTTAATGACAAGTGAGTGATAACATTGCAGAGCTATTGCCTTACAAAGTTCTGTTTTATTTTTATTCTTTAGTAAGTGCTCATTGACCTTTTTCATAATACATAGCATATTTCAGGTGATAGAGTTTCAGTAATTAAATTTTAGAGTATCCAGACACCTTCAGACCCTGAAAATCAGTTTACAAATCTAGCCATGATCTAGATAAATTATTAAGCTAAACAATATAGGATGCGTAAATAATACGTATGCTATACACAAAAGTGTAAGCACAAGTGAAGATTGGTTGTACATAATGGTAATTTGTCAAATATTGGAATGATTTGAAGTTAACCAGAACAATTTCCCCATGGGAGATGGATTTCAAGTAGGTTCTGGCTTTAAAATATACAAATGTTAGACTGGCCCAGGAAGAACAGCTTGAGTTCAGGATTAGAGACAGAAGGCACAGAAAGGCAGAATGGGGATAAATCCAGCAATGTAGTCTTAAACTGGAAAACAGGCTCAATCCAAGATTTTTTTCTTCTCTCATCAAATTGTATTATTGTCATATCTATAAATATATCATGTCATTTGTTCATATAATAGCTAACATTGACATAATTGTTGTAGTTCTCATTTTGAATTTCAAACTGCAAAGTAAAATCATTTTATGTGCAAAACATTACTTGCTTTCTGCATCCTGAATTGTTCTGCCTCCCTCTACTCTAGCATATTTTACCCTTTCTTTTCACCTGTGCATACCTCTGACATCTGCCCCAGCCTCCTGCCTTTGCAGCTGTTGACTACCACCTTTAGCTCATTTAGATTCATTGATATGATCTGGTGTCCCTGGTACATGAGAGCAGTCACCTGACAGATGCATCCCTTGCTTTTCTCATGGAAGTCCCAGAATACAGTGGAAGTGCCTGAATTTGGAGTTCGATCTGGGTTCAATTTTGATTTTTCCACTTGCTACCATGTAAGTTTCTAATTTTCTTATCATCTTGGATTCTTCGCCTCGTATATAAAGAAAGGGGCATTCATTCTTACCTTGAAGGTTATGTAAGGGTGGGGGATTATGAGAAGATGCGTTTCAGATATCTAACCCAGTTTCTGGCAGAATGAGTGCATCTCATTTATGTTTCTTAGTGTGTGGTCCCTAAAACACCTGCATCAGGAATCACTTAAAATGCAGATTCTCATAATCCCCCACCCTTACATAACCTTCAAGGTAAGAATGAATGCCCCTTTCTTTATATACGAGGCGAAGAATCCAAGATGATAAGAAAATTAGAAACTTACATGGTAGCAAGTGGAAAAATCAAAATTGAACCCAGATCGAACTCCAAATTCAGGCACTTCCACTGTATTCTGGGACTTCCATGAGAAAAGCAAGGGATGCATCTGTCAGGTGACTGCTCTCATGTACCAGGGACACCAGATCATATCAATGAATCTAAATGAGCTAAAGGTGGTAGTCAACAGCTGCAAAGGCAGGAGGCTGGGGCAGATGTCAGAGGTATGCACAGGTGAAAAGAAAGGGTAAAATATGCTAGAGTAGAGGGAGGCAGAACAATTCAGGATGCAGAAAGCAAGTAATGTTTTGCACATAAAATGATTTTACTTTGCAGTTTGAAATTCAAAATGAGAACTACAACAATTATGTCAATGTTAGCTATTATATGAACAAATGACATGATATATTTATAGATATGACAATAATACAATTTGATGAGAGAAGAAAAAAATCTTGGATTGAGCCTGTTTTCCAGTTTAAGACTACATTGCTGGATTTATCCCCATTCTGCCTTTCTGTGCCTTCTGTCTCTAATCCTGAACTCAAGCTGTTCTTCCTGGGCCAGTCTAACATTTGTATATTTTAAAGCCAGAACCTACTTGAAATCCATCTCCCATGGGGAAATTGTTCTGGTTAACTTCAAATCATTCCAATATTTGACAAATTACCATTATGTACAACCAATCTTCACTTGTGCTTACACTTTTGTGTATAGCATACGTATTATTTACGCATCCTATATTGTTTAGCTTAATAATTTATCTAGATCATGGCTAGATTTGTAAACTGATTTTCAGGGTCTGAAGGTGTCTGGATACTCTAAAATTTAATTACTGAAACTCTATCACCTGAAATATGCTATGTATTATGAAAAAGGTCAATGAGCACTTACTAAAGAATAAAAATAAAACAGAACTTTGTAAGGCAATAGCTCTGCAATGTTATCACTCACTTGTCATTAAAGTGAGTTTTCTCCCCTAAAAGAATACATTTATAGACTTATGATATTTAATAACCATTAGACTCTTGCTATTTTTCTAGATCCGGTTGGGTGTAGGGGTGGAAGTGAGAACTGTGAGATAGAGTCTCAAGAAGCTTAAAATCTTACTAAGGAAATAAAAACCAATATCGATAGTTTTAGGCCA
>NW_022634217.1:0-3970 GCF_010015895.1 Lontra canadensis
TTTTCCCATTGAGGATGATATTTGCTGTGGGTCTTTCATAGATAGATTTTATGAAGTTCAGGAATGTTCCCTCTATCCCTACACTTTGAAGGGTTTTAATCAGGATCAGATGCTGGGTTTTGTCAAATGCTTTTTCTGCATCAATTGAGAGGACCATGGGTTTCTTCTCTCTTCTCTTATTAATTTGTTCTATCACATTGATTGATTTGTGAATGTTGAACCATCCTTGTAGCCCAGGAATGAATCCTACATGGTCATGGTTGGATAATCCTTTTAATGTGCTGTTGGGTCCTGTTTGCTGGGATCTTGTTGAGAATCTTAGCATCCATATTCATCAGGGATATTGGTCTGAAATTCTCCTTTTTGGTAGGGTCTTTGCTTGGTTTGGGGATCAACTAATGCTTGCTTCATAGAAAGAGTCTGGAAATTTTCCTTCTGCTTCAATTTTTTGACACAGCTTCAGGAAAATAGGTGTTATTTCTTCTTCGTAAGTTTGGTAGAATTCCCCAGGGAATCTGTCAGGTCCTGGGCTCCTGTTTTTTGGGAGGTTTTTGATCAGTGCTTCAATCTCGTTACTAGATATTGGTCTATTCAGGTTGTCTATTTCTTCCTGGTTCAATTTTGGGAGTTTACAGTTTTCCAGGAATGCATCCATTTCATTTAGGTTGCTTAGCTTATTGGCATATAACTGTTGATAATAACTTCTGATGATTGTTTCTACTTCCTTGGTGTTAGTTGTGATCTCTCCCTTTTCATTCATAACTTTATGAATTTGGACTTTCTCTCTTTTCTTTTGGATTAATGTGGCCAATGGTTTATTGATCTTATTGATTCTTTCAAAATACCAGCTTCTAGTTTCATTGATACGTTCTGCTGTATCTCTGGTTTCTACCTCATTTATCTCAGCTCTAATCTTGATTATTTCCCTTCTTATGTGTGGAGTTGGTTTGATTTGTGGTTGATTCTCCAGTTCTTTAAGGTGTAGAGACTGTTGGTGTATTCGGGATTTTTTCAATATTTTTGAGGGAGGCTTGGATGGCTATGTATTTCCCCCTTAGGACCGCCTTTGCTATATCCCATAGGTTTTGAACTGAAGTGTCTTCATTCTCATTGGTTTCCATGAATTGTTTCAGTTCTTCTTTGATCTCCTGGTTGATCCAAGCATTCTTAAGCAAGGTGGTCTTTAGCTTCCAGGTATTTGGGTTCCTTCCAAACTTTTCCTTGTGATTGAGCTCTAGTTTCAAAGCATTGTGATCTGAGAATGTGCAGGGAATCATCTCAGTCTTTTGGTATCGGTTGAGTCCTGATTTGTGACCCAGTATGTGGTCTATTCTTTAGAAGGTTCCATGTGCACTTCAGAAGAATGAGTATTCTGTTGTTTTAGGGTGGAATGTTCTGTATATATCTATGAGGTCCACCTTGTCCAATGTGTCATTCAATGCTCTTGTTTCTTTATTGATTTTCTGCTTCGATGATCTGTCTATTTCTGAAAGACCATGTTATGATCTCCTACTATTAATGTATTCATATCAATATGACTCTTTATCTTGATTAATAGTTTTCTTATGTAACTGGCTGTCCCCATATTGGGGGCATAGATCTTTACAATTGTTAGATCATCTTGGTGGATAGTCCCTTTATAATGATGTAGTGTCCTTCTGTATCTCTGACTACAGTCTTTAGTTTAAAATCTAAATTGTCTGATATGATAATGCTACAACATATCATTATATTATTCTCAGGTGTACAATATAATGATTTAACAATTCTGAACATTTCTTAGTGCTCATCTATTTAACGCTGCTCTACCTCCCCTCTGCAGCCACCATTTTCTTCTCTATATTTAAGAGTCTGGATTTTTTCCCCTCTTTTTGTCTTTTTAAAGTTGTTTTGTTTCTTAAATTTCACCTATGAGTGAAATCACATAGTATTTCTTTCTCTGGCTGACTTACTTCACTTAGCATAATAACATTTAGGTATCCAATGTTGTTGCAAATGGCAACATTTCATTCCTTTCTATGGCTAGGTAATAGTGTGTGTGTGTGTGACATCTTTGTCCATTCATCTATTGATGGACACTTGAATTGTCCCACATTTTTACTGTTGTAAATAATGCTGTTATAAATATAGGTACATATATATTTTTGAATTAGTGTTTTCATTTTGGGGGGTAAATATCCACTGATGGGATTATTAAATTGTATGATTTATTTTTAATTTTTAAGGAACTGCTTTACTTTTTTCCACAGTGGCTATACTAGGTAATGTTTCCAACAAAGTGCACAAGGGTTTCTTTTTCTACATTTTCACCAACACTAGATTTTTTTTTCTAAATGTATATTTAATCATGTTTTTATTATGTTCTCTTTTTATAAGTATATAAACACCACACAGGCAGAGAATTCATCTCTCTATTACTTTATTTTTTTAAATTTAAGTTCAACTAACCAACATATAGTACACTATTTGTTTTTTATATAATGTTCAATGATTCATTAGTTGCATATAACACCCAGTGCTCATCAAGTCACATGCCCTAGTTTATGCCCATCACCCAGTTTCCCCATCCACCCATGCTCTTCCCTATCTGCAACCCTCAGTTTTTTCCCCCTGTGTCCAGAGTCTCTCATGGTTTGACTCCCTCTCTAATTTCTTCCCATTCAGTTTTCCCTCCCTTCCCCTATTGTCCTCTATACTACATCTTATATTCCAGACATGAGTGAAACCATATAATAACTGCCTTCCTCTGCTTGACTTACTTCACTAAGCATAATACCCCCCAGTTCTATCCATATTGATGTAAATTGTAGGTATTCATCTTTTCTGATGGGCTGAGTAATACTTCATTGTATATGAACCACATCTTTTTTATCCATTCATCTGTTTGAAGGACATCTCAGTTCGTTCCACAGTTTGGCTATTTTGGATATTGCTTCTATGAACATTGGGATGCCATGTGCTCCTTCTGCTCCTTACATCTGTATCTTTGGGGTAATACCTGGTAGCAGAATTGCTGGGTTGTAGGGTAGCTCTATTTTGTAAAAAAATTAATTTCTTTTCAGAGTAACAGAATTCATTGTTCTTTCACCACACCCAGTGCTCCATGCAATACATGCCCTCCCCAATACCCACCACCTGGTTCCCCCAACCTCCCATCCCCCGCCCCTTCAAAACCCTCAGATTGTTTTTCAGAGTCCATAGTCTCTCATGGTTCACCTCCCCTTTCAATTTCCCTCAACTCCCTTCTCCTCTCCATCACCCCTTGTCCTCCATGCTATTTGTTATGCTCCACAAATCAGTGAAACCATACGATAATTGGCTGTCTCTGCTTGACTTATTTCACTTAGCAGAATCTCTTCCAGTCCCGTCCATGTTGCTACAAAAGTTGGGTATTCATCCTTTCTGATGGAGGCATAATACTCCATAGTGTATATGGACCACATCTTCCTTATCCATTTGTCTGTTGAAGGGCATCTTGGTTCTTTCCACAGTTAGGCTACCGTGGCCATTGCTGCTATAAACATACAAATTTTAGGATTCTTTGCTCCAGTTCTTTGAAAAATACAGGTGGAATTTTGATCAGCATGGCATTAAAAGTATAGATTGCTCTAGGCAGTATAGACATTTTAACAATGTTTATTCTTCTGATCCAAGAGCATGGAATGGTCTTCCATCTTTTTGTGTCTTCTTCAATTTCTTTCATGAGTGTTCTGTAGTTCCTCGAGTACAGATCCTTTACCTCTTTGGTTAGGTTTATTCCCAGGTATCTTATGGTCGTGGTGCTATAGTAAATGGAATCAATTCTCTAATTTCCCTTTCTCTGTTTTCATTGTTAGGGTATAAGAAAGCAACCGATTTCTGTACATTGACTTTGTATCATGCCACGTTACTGAATTGCTCTATGAGTCCTAGTAGTTTGGGGGTGGAGTCTTTTGGGTTTTCCATATAAAGAATCATGTCATCAATGAAG
>NW_022634218.1:0-3970 GCF_010015895.1 Lontra canadensis
AGGGACAGGATCCACCCTTATGCCACAACCACACATAGACCCTGAGAACCCATGAACACAACACAGAGAACTCAGAAGACACACACACACACACACACACACACACACACACACACACACATACACACACGCTGGAAGGACAGCAGACATAGGCAACACCTCCCTCACTGGCACATGACACCTCCAGCACACGTCTTCCCTACAGCACCAACACACAACTTATGCCATCCAAACTATGCCCAGCAAAAGCAACCCCACACACCCCACACTGATATCACTTGTCTAACACACACCCAACCCATTCATACCACTCGTCCCTGTCCCATCTTACGCATGTCCATCACAAACCAGATACACATGACACAGACAACATAGAGAACACACGCACACACCTATCCATATCATTGAGACCACACACAAGACCCTATGCTCCACAATCGCTACACTTATTCCACCCAGAACACATATCTCCTGCACACACCACCCATACTAAACAAATGCACCAACACACCACCAAAACACTCCACTCCACTATGGGCAATCAAGTCACCTACTCCCCTCACCCACACTCCACAGGCAACCAAGAAATCACAGCATTTGCAGCACCTATTATCCGTGCATCCACTGCCTAGATACCAGAACTCTACCACTCACCAACACCTCACATAACTACACATGGACCACAGGAATTCCTTATATTCATCACACACACCCCAGACATTTCAATCATATACAGTGAACCCACGTCAAAATCAACACACACACAGCCATCTTTTACATGGATCAATGCACACTGCACAGACAGCATAAAGTACTTGCATACACTCCATATGCAGTGGTCACATCACAAAACACACCACTTCTATACTAGAAGCTAACAACATTTAGCCCACGCAGAAGCACACCATTCCCACACCAAACAAACACCATACACACACCATGATCCACCACGCACACCAGGCATCTCCCACAAGCATACCACACAGAGACCACATTAATGGGCACCCCCACACACACACTCACCCCATGCACACACCATAGATACCCCAAACTCAGCCCACTGAGTCCACCCTAATCTACACCGCACACACACCAGAAGAAAAGAACACAAAAAGCCCACACACAACACATACCCCACTAACACAGTGCATGGATATCATGAATATACACCACCAACACCCAACCCATAGGCATTGGTGAAGCATCAATAATCCACCATACAAACACATCGCCATCACACACCAGCGCCAGGTAAAACAAACAAGACACACACCATATCCATCAGACTCATGAACTGCATGCACTCAACACACCTCTAACACAGAGATACACTCACTTATGAAACACAACTATGGAAAACACACATCCACCTCAAGAGTCAGAACACCAGTCAGATTCAAACCATGCTGAAACAACACCAACCACACAAACAGTCACACACACACACACACACACACACACGCACGCACACACACACACCCAAACACTGAGTTCTGCTTCCTTCTTGGGTGGCTGGTGTCAGCCTGCTTATGCATAGCCAGGCTGTCTCCTTCCCCAGGCTGACTGACATGCCTTCATGAGGAAGAAGAGATTGTTCACACCTGCCCAGAATGCTGCATGGCAGGGCGTGCTCTGAAAGGGCCCTTGCATGGTAGAGTGCATTCAGTCCTAGTTCCCAACACTTGAGAGTCGCCCTCCAAAGCACCCCAGCTCTCCCTTAGCCACTCCTCATGGTAGTCAGTATGGGAAGGACGGAAAAGGAGCCAGGGTCAGAATAATTTATTGTCTTTTGGCCGAAAGGACCCAGGCCGCTTGTTGACAGGGCTCCCAGGTTTCCCTTTACGAAAGCCCACAGCTGATTCTTTTTCCTTATATGGGGAACTCACTGAGAAAGTCTGCTTGCTAGTCCCTTCCTTTTCGACATCATCACATGCTCCACTGTATTGAAGAATCTGGCCCTCGCTATCCACTTCCATGCATTGCTTCTCATTACATACTAGCTTTAGGCTTGAGGCCATTCGAATCCTGTTTCTCAGTCAACCTGGGAATGTGGCTGAGACCTCGGTGCTGTACATTAGGTTGGGCCCCAGGATCTGCTACAATCTAGTCTCAGAAAGACATGGACATGGGGAGGGAGAGTGGATTGTCATATGGCAGCAGAGGCTGGGCTGGAGGTTCTCAGAGACACCAGGTCACATTTTCGTAGCAAAGGGAAACAGAGTTAATACAATTGTCAGATTGATTTCATTCCCATTGGAATGGACCACATGGGCCCTCCTGTAGCTCTTCTCCCAAGCTTGCCAATTTCAAACCTTCCCTTATCTTCCATTCCTGTGACATGGAGCTGTCATTCACACAGCCAGGACTCATTGGTCGGTGGCAAGTTTCCCTTGTGGTCCTCTGCTCAGGGAGAGCAGTCAGGGTCAGATATTGCCAAGGAATCCTGCGCTCCTGCTTGGGACTGCATGCTGCTTGGCTGCATGGAGGAAGGACTGGAATGGGTGGTCAGCTGGCTCTATTCTTTGACTCCCTCTGATGCCTGCGTTCGGAAGACCAGATGGCAAGGTCGGGCAGAGTATTCTGCCGGTCCTGGTGAGGCCTTTTTCTGAGCATATTCAGGGAATATTCACCGAAGGCCCACTTGCAAACACAGGAGCTTCCACAGAGAGTAATCCACCACTGCTTTCCCTGGATGACTCCTATCTCTAGTCACTGGCTGAAAGGGTGGAGAAAGATCTAAGGCCAGATGCAGTTCCTCTTCTTTCTTAAAGATGATTGGAAGCCTCTGGCTGACCAACTCTCTGGTGTAGCCACTGGAGATTTCCTGTCGCCCGAATCCAGACTTGTGTCTTAGTACTGAGAAAGTCAACTCATTGAGTAACTGGGCTAGTGCTTCCATTCTGAACATGGTTGTTTCATTGCAAAGGCAGGGTTGGGGGTGCACACGACTTGGGGGAGGGGCAGAATGAGAATCTATATGGAGACCCCCACAGAGCACACAGCAGGACAAGGACGTTCCATCCCACCACCCATGAAACCATGACCTCAGCTGCAACCAAGAGTCAGATACTTAAAGCACAGAGCCCACCCGATGCTCCTATCTTTTTCTCCTCTTTCTCTAGCTAGAGTCATGCTCGAATCATTCCGTGTCCCAGTCATTGAGCCGTAGACTCCTTTGAAAGAGGAGAGTACCACAGACTTTTCAGGTCTGTGGTTATGTGGCAGTGCAGGGCCCACGCAGGGCCCCTCCCATTTGGGTTTCAGAACACCTTGCACATGCGGAAACTTCAGGTGTCTGAAGAGGCTCGGCAGGAAACATTGGTGTACAGTCCAAACGAGTGGTTTTGATGAGAGGTGTCCTGATTCCTCGGGCAAGGGGAAACAAACTTAGAAACAAACCCATCTCCTTCCTTGGTTGAATTTTCTGTTTGGTTCCCTTTTTGTGCAGATCCCCTTAAAAAGCACTCGCATAACCTTCCATATTTCAAACTGTGTCTTGGCTCACATTCCGGTGTCATGGAGCTCTAACTCTCACAGAATCGTCCCAGATTTTGATGAATCCTCGCTTCTGTTCTGAGGTCAGCCGCCATATTTTGTGTCTGATATTGCCCCACCGAATGATGGTCCTCCAACCCAGTGCAGGCTCTGCGTAAGGTCCAGTGCTTAGTGCACCAATGATTAGCCATACAATCACCAAACATGCCCTCTCTCATTGATTGAACTGTATAGAACAAATAGCAAGGCACACCCCGTGGCCCTGATGAAGCCCCTGTACACTGACGCATTCCATCACAAGCCACAGCACGAAGTGCACACACAAAACATCCACAACCCATCGCTTGCTGACACCGCCCCAAGAGTTCACACACAACACACATACAATCTACACCCATAGGCTACAAAGGGAGCACACCCATACAGATGGACTCGTGACAGTTTTGAGACTTTCAAAACATGGAAACTGTGCGAA
>NW_022634219.1:0-3968 GCF_010015895.1 Lontra canadensis
GTGTGTGTGTGTGTGTGTGTGTGTGTGTGTGTGTATTTAGGTAAAGTCTTTGTCTTAGTCTGGTCTGCTAGGGAGTTCTGAAGTGTAAATTACACCTCAGAATATGCCCAGATCCAGCCAAGGGAGCTAGGCAGTCATACTCCCACATTACTTAGGCATTGATTTAGAGCTACCCCAGGGGATATAAATCCCCAGGGCCTTTCTATTTTCTCTGCAGGAACAAGGATGCAATAGCACTAGTCACACAAGGGCAGTCATCAGAAGAGTAGCATGTATTGATGGGCATTAGGAACAAATCACACCGAAGCCATGGGATGGTGCATAGAAAGGTCAAAAGAATGGGAGGGAATCTCAGGAGAGCACCTGCAGCGTCTGCTCTGGGAATCTTAGTTTGACTTAATAGGCACTAGAGATGCATTGAAGTGGTTCCCAAACCTGGCTGTACATTAGAAACACCCAAGGAAACTTTAAAGAAAAATTAATATCTGGGCTCCATCCCAGATAAATTAAATCAGAACCTCTTTAGGTAGGACTTGGGCATCAGTGCTTTTTGAAAGCTCCTCCCCGGGATCAAAGGATTGACTTGAGTATAAGCTCCTGAGAAAGCATGTGGCAGGATGTAAGCAGTGTTTTAGGGAGGTAAATGGGCAGGGATTTATAGGCTGGATTGAAGGGAGAAAAAACTGGAGATGAGAGTGTTGACAAAAGGTCATGCTGTGGACTATGATTGTGGCAGTGAAGATGGAGGTAAAGGAACAAATTTAAGAGATATCTTAAGGAAATATCCAAGAAATGTAATAACATTGAATGTGAGGGCTTGAAGGGACAGAGGAGTCAAAGGTGGCTTGAAGACTTCCTGGGTAGGAATCTGCCTTTGAAGCAATATTTATTGAAGTACTGTGATGCTCAGAGTGTGTGGAAAATTTTATCAGTCAAGTCCTTTGACATTTCAGCTGGAAGAAGGAAGATGGTTATTATTAATGAGGAAGCTTGTCAGGGGACCTACATTATTCTTTGGTCACAACTTAGAAATTGTGCTAACTGACTCAGGCTAAAAGCAATTGTTAAATCATAGGATCCCTAAAATAATAAAACTCAATATATCTTATGTGACCTGGGAAATTTGTTCCCATGGAACTTGGAGCTTGGGTATTTGGAAGATGGTGTTCATAATCTTCTATCATACTGTGCTAGTGTCAGAATTCTCATTGACAGGATTTGCATTTGTTAATTCTACTATTATTATTGCTAAATATATACATTTATAGCCATCTGTCTTATCTTCTTAGTCATGAATTCTAAATCTTGACATAACACATTATTATTAGACATATCATTAACATTTTATGGTTTTTAAAAATGTGGTGAGATGCCTCTTATGTTTGTGGAGTAATGTGAACAACTTTTCCCTCTTGACACAATAATTATAGAAGCAATTGAAGTTTAAATATTTTGCCTTAATTGTGTGATATTTCTTTATAGGTACACAACAAAAAATAGTCACAACTACTAGTGCCATTCTTTTTGTATAATACTTTGTTAACATATCACATGAAGAGTCTAATAAGATAGGAAAATAAGGACTATTAGCCCCACTTTACCTTTGTAATAGTTGAGGCCAGTTTAGTGACTTAATACAGAAAGTGGTGGGAAGGAAGCATGAAATCAGCACTTTTGTTTCCCAACTCAAATCTCTTTTCTTTATGCACTTCTTCCTCACTCTAAAACCCTGGGAAATGATTTTCCTTAGTTCTGCTTTTCCTAAGTAGTGATCATATATTTGGTTATCTTACTTGCCAAATCTGAGCTGGGACCTTTAATTTGGAGCCACAGCAGTGGCAACAATAAGAGATCTTTCTCTGATACTATCTCTTAGTTGCCAGAGATTGTGCGTGGCATTTTATAAGCATTTTCTCTAATCTTCTTGATAATCCTATGTAGTAGGATAGTAATATAGTAGATAAGTAATAACCTAATTTTGTAAATAAGAAAACTGATGTTTTCTTTATAAAATGATGTTTTTCTTTCACAATAACAGTTGTTTTTATTAGGTGTTATACTTCAAAGGAAAGAAGAAATGGAAAATTGTATTCCTAATTTAAAAATATATACTACAGACAAATATTTATTGAAACCATACTCTTCAAATAGCTTTCATATATGTATGCTTAATGTTTTACTTCGATTTCAATTTGATTAGTTTCTAATGATAGTTTTTTAGAATTATTTCTTTCTATCTCCTCTAAGACACCTATTAGTTTTTAAAGTAATTTTTGAATATTTTAATTTTAAAGTAATATTTTTGGATATTTCTGAGTATTTTTGGATAATGAAGGATGGTAGTACCCCCATATCCACAGTGGGTATGTTCTAAGAACCCTAGTGGATGCCTGAAACTGTAGAGAGTACTGAATCCTATGTATACTATGTTTTTTTTCCCTATACATACATACCTATGATAAAGTTTACTTTTTGTAAGTTTTTATTTTAATTCTAGTTAGTTAACATACGGTGTTATATCAGTTTCAGGTGTACAATATAGTGTTTCCACAGTTCCATACGACACCGGGTGCTCATGACAACAGGTGCCCTCCTTAATCCCCATCACCAACACCTTCCTTCATCCACCTCCCCTCTGGGAACCATCACTTTGTTCTCTATAGTTTAGTTTGTTCTCTATAGTTTAGTTTGTTCTCTATAGTTAAGTTTTGTGGTTTCCTCTCTCTGTCTCTCTCATTTTTCTCCCTTTGCTTGTTTGTTTTGTTTGTGAAATTTCACATATGAGTGAAATCGTGTGGTATTTGTTTTTCTGAGTGACTTATTTCAGCTAGCATTATACTCTCTAGCTCCATCCATGTTATTGCAAATGGTAAGATTTCATTCTTTTTATAGCTAAATAATATTCCATTGTGTGTGTGTGTATGTGTGTATTGTGTGATACATACACACACAAACATATATATATCTGTTACATCACCCAGACTTTTCCCCTATGCATTTTTTCCTTGGGTTGGATCTAACATATTCTTTTGCTATAAAAAAAAAAAAACTATAATGATAAGTCTAATATTTTCCTGAGTCCTGTGGGTTGTTCTAGTGAGTTATTGAAACTGAAGGTGGACCTGGGAAACCCTGAATTTATAACTAGCTGGTCTCCAGTGAGCATAGTCCTTTGGGACCCCTGAACTTGTGGCTGGTGTCTAAAAAGCAGTCTTGTGGGGAATGTTTCCTCTGGTTTTGCTATTTGGCTTAATCATTGCAGTTAGTGTCAGAAGTCTTGGACAGATTTGGCAGTCTGTGCCTTAAACCTTGAGTCTGACCAACTTTGGGTAAGGGGAAAGTTTAGAGTTCCACAAGATATATATATATATATATGGATGGAGAGTGAAATTCTATTTCTGAAAATGTTAAGTTAAGCTGGGAATGTTAAGCTGAAAAGATATGGTTGGCTTTATGGTGGCCATATGGACTACCATGTGACGATAGCTGCATGAAGAATGTAGATAGGTAGAGTGATAGAATCATGAAATGGAGAGGGAGAAGAGTCCTGATAATATTGTTTGAACCCATTGATTTTACTGTGCCAGACATCATATGTATCCATGCCTTCCTGATTCAGTAAATCATTAAATTTCCTTTTTCCAGAAACTGGTTTGAATGAACTTTAACCATTGCAGTCAAAAAGTTTGTCAAACATCTGTTCTTTGGACCCAGTGTTTCTCCTGGAGAATTGCAAAGTTCTGCATGTATTACTGAATGAAATTTTGATCAAGAGTCTCCTTATTATTGTGTAATCCTGGTAATCAATGAGAACTTCATTTCATATGTACTTTAAATTTTTATTTATTAAGGAAGAAGGCTTATCTCTATGAAACAGTTCATTAATGAGGCCCAAGTTTATCCCCCTGATTTGTATTATTTATCATACTATTTATAGAATAGGCTTCATGCAGTTTTTTTTTTTTTTT
>NW_022634220.1:0-3964 GCF_010015895.1 Lontra canadensis
TTTTCCCATTGAGGATGATATTTGCTGTGGGTCTTTCATAGATAGATTTTATGAAGTTCAGGAATGTTCCCTCTATCCCTACACTTTGAAGGGTTTTAATCAGGATCAGATGCTGGGTTTTGTCAAATGCTTTTTCTGCATCAATTGAGAGGACCATGGGTTTCTTCTCTCTTCTCTTATTAATTTGTTCTATCACATTGATTGATTTGTGAATGTTGAACCATCCTTGTAGCCCAGGAATGAATCCTACATGGTCATGGTTGGATAATCCTTTTAATGTGCTGTTGGGTCCTGTTTGCTGGGATCTTGTTGAGAATCTTAGCATCCATATTCATCAGGGATATTGGTCTGAAATTCTCCTTTTTGGTAGGGTCTTTGCTTGGTTTGGGGATCAACTAATGCTTGCTTCATAGAAAGAGTCTGGAAATTTTCCTTCTGCTTCAATTTTTTGACACAGCTTCAGGAAAATAGGTGTTATTTCTTCTTCGTAAGTTTGGTAGAATTCCCCAGGGAATCTGTCAGGTCCTGGGCTCCTGTTTTTTGGGAGGTTTTTGATCAGTGCTTCAATCTCGTTACTAGATATTGGTCTATTCAGGTTGTCTATTTCTTCCTGGTTCAATTTTGGGAGTTTACAGTTTTCCAGGAATGCATCCATTTCATTTAGGTTGCTTAGCTTATTGGCATATAACTGTTGATAATAACTTCTGATGATTGTTTCTACTTCCTTGGTGTTAGTTGTGATCTCTCCCTTTTCATTCATAACTTTATGAATTTGGACTTTCTCTCTTTTCTTTTGGATTAATGTGGCCAATGGTTTATTGATCTTATTGATTCTTTCAAAATACCAGCTTCTAGTTTCATTGATACGTTCTGCTGTATCTCTGGTTTCTACCTCATTTATCTCAGCTCTAATCTTGATTATTTCCCTTCTTATGTGTGGAGTTGGTTTGATTTGTGGTTGATTCTCCAGTTCTTTAAGGTGTAGAGACTGTTGGTGTATTCGGGATTTTTTCAATATTTTTGAGGGAGGCTTGGATGGCTATGTATTTCCCCCTTAGGACCGCCTTTGCTATATCCCATAGGTTTTGAACTGAAGTGTCTTCATTCTCATTGGTTTCCATGAATTGTTTCAGTTCTTCTTTGATCTCCTGGTTGATCCAAGCATTCTTAAGCAAGGTGGTCTTTAGCTTCCAGGTATTTGGGTTCCTTCCAAACTTTTCCTTGTGATTGAGCTCTAGTTTCAAAGCATTGTGATCTGAGAATGTGCAGGGAATCATCTCAGTCTTTTGGTATCGGTTGAGTCCTGATTTGTGACCCAGTATGTGGTCTATTCTTTAGAAGGTTCCATGTGCACTTCAGAAGAATGAGTATTCTGTTGTTTTAGGGTGGAATGTTCTGTATATATCTATGAGGTCCATATGTCCAAGGTGTCATTCAATGCTCTTGTTTATTTATTGATTTTCTGCTTCGATGATCTATTTCTGAGAGAGGCGTGTTAACATCTCCTACTATTAATGTATTCATATCAATATGACTCTTTATCTTGATTAATAGTTTTCTTATGTAACTGGCTGTCCCCATATTGGGGGCATAGATCTTTACAATTGTTAGATCATCTTGGTGGATAGTCCCTTTATAATGATGTAGTGTCCTTCTGTATCTCTGACTACAGTCTTTAGTTTAAAATCTAAATTGTCTGATATGATAATGCTACAACATATCATTATATTATTCTCAGGTGTACAATATAATGATTTAACAATTCTGAACATTTCTTAGTGCTCATCTATTTAACGCTGCTCTACCTCCCCTCTGCAGCCACCATTTTCTTCTCTATATTTAAGAGTCTGGATTTTTTCCCCTCTTTTTGTCTTTTTAAAGTTGTTTTGTTTCTTAAATTTCACCTATGAGTGAAATCACATAGTATTTCTTTCTCTGGCTGACTTACTTCACTTAGCATAATAACATTTAGGTATCCAATGTTGTTGCAAATGGCAACATTTCATTCCTTTCTATGGCTAGGTAATAGTGTGTGTGTGTGTGACATCTTTGTCCATTCATCTATTGATGGACACTTGAATTGTCCCACATTTTTACTGTTGTAAATAATGCTGTTATAAATATAGGTACATATATATTTTTGAATTAGTGTTTTCATTTTGGGGGGTAAATATCCACTGATGGGATTATTAAATTGTATGATTTATTTTTAATTTTTAAGGAACTGCTTTACTTTTTTCCACAGTGGCTATACTAGGTAATGTTTCCAACAAAGTGCACAAGGGTTTCTTTTTCTACATTTTCACCAACACTAGATTTTTTTTTCTAAATGTATATTTAATCATGTTTTTATTATGTTCTCTTTTTATAAGTATATAAACACCACACAGGCAGAGAATTCATCTCTCTATTACTTTATTTTTTTAAATTTAAGTTCAACTAACCAACATATAGTACACTATTTGTTTTTTATATAATGTTCAATGATTCATTAGTTGCATATAACACCCAGTGCTCATCAAGTCACATCCTAGTTTATGCCCATCACCCAGTTTCCCCATCCACCCATGCTCTTCCCTATCTGCAACCCTCAGTTTTTTCCCCCTGTGTCCAGAGTCTCTCATGGTTTGACTCCCTCTCTAATTTCTTCCCATTCAGTTTTCCCTCCCTTCCCCTATTGTCCTCTATACTACATCTTATATTCCAGACATGAGTGAAACCATATAATAACTGCCTTCCTCTGCTTGACTTACTTCACTAAGCATAATACCCCCCAGTTCTATCCATATTGATGTAAATTGTAGGTATTCATCTTTTCTGATGGGCTGAGTAATACTTCATTGTATATGAACCACATCTTTTTTATCCATTCATCTGTTTGAAGGACATCTCAGTTCGTTCCACAGTTTGGCTATTTTGGATATTGCTTCTATGAACATTGGGATGCCATGTGCTCCTTCTGCTCCTTACATCTGTATCTTTGGGGTAATACCTGGTAGCAGAATTGCTGGGTTGTAGGGTAGCTCTATTTTGTAAAAAAATTAATTTCTTTTCAGAGTAACAGAATTCATTGTTCTTTCACCACACCCAGTGCTCCATGCAATACATGCCCTCCCCAATACCCACCACCTGGTTCCCCCAACCTCCCATCCCCCGCCCCTTCAAAACCCTCAGATTGTTTTTCAGAGTCCATAGTCTCTCATGGTTCACCTCCCCTTTCAATTTCCCTCAACTCCCTTCTCCTCTCCATCACCCCTTGTCCTCCATGCTATTTGTTATGCTCCACAAATCAGTGAAACCATACGATAATTGGCTGTCTCTGCTTGACTTATTTCACTTAGCAGAATCTCTTCCAGTCCCGTCCATGTTGCTACAAAAGTTGGGTATTCATCCTTTCTGATGGAGGCATAATACTCCATAGTGTATATGGACCACATCTTCCTTATCCATTTGTCTGTTGAAGGGCATCTTGGTTCTTTCCACAGTTAGGCTACCGTGGCCATTGCTGCTATAAACATACAAATTTTAGGATTCTTTGCTCCAGTTCTTTGAAAAATACAGGTGGAATTTTGATCAGCATGGCATTAAAAGTATAGATTGCTCTAGGCAGTATAGACATTTTAACAATGTTTATTCTTCTGATCCAAGAGCATGGAATGGTCTTCCATCTTTTTGTGTCTTCTTCAATTTCTTTCATGAGTGTTCTGTAGTTCCTCGAGTACAGATCCTTTACCTCTTTGGTTAGGTTTATTCCCAGGTATCTTATGGTCGTGGTGCTATAGTAAATGGAATCAATTCTCTAATTTCCCTTTCTCTGTTTTCATTGTTAGGGTATAAGAAAGCAACCGATTTCTGTACATTGACTTTGTATCATGCCACGTTACTGAATTGCTCTATGAGTCCTAGTAGTTTGGGGGTGGAGTCTTTTGGGTTTTCCATATAAAGAATCATGTCATCAATGAAG
>NW_022634221.1:0-3963 GCF_010015895.1 Lontra canadensis
AGTCCAACAGTACAAATTGTGGTGGTGTCTCATAGCAGCTGGCCCACAGAATAGTTTGTTTCTGGCTGCACAGATTACTGGCCTCTCTGGCCATACCAGAGACACTGTGAGCTACCTAAGATTTTCAGTTGCTTATCTTTTTAAAACCAATTAGAGTAAGTTCTATTCTTTGCAAAGAACTGTGGCTAATAAATATACTGAGTTACTGTTTTATGCCAGACACTAAGGTGCATATTCCTGTTACTTTAATTTCATAAGCTTCATTTAAGGTATAAATTATTATACATTGTACAGATGAAAAAACTGAGATTCAAAAGCCACTTAATTCATTTTACACATAGTCACTAAAGACCAACTGTGTGTCAGCCACTGGGAATAGAGTATTAGAGGAAATAGCTCCCTGCAACTATAAAAAGAGTGGCGTATTGGTTTTTTTAAGCATCTCTTACCAAAATAAGAGGTACCAAATAGCAGCTGTCTAGAGAGAAGGACCTCATGCCTAGTAAGGCCTCACTTTAAATATAGAAAACCCCTAAAAATAGCCACCCATGTTAGAGACTTAACAGGTGATTGGCCCAAAAGGAGGGGAGGAGAATCTAGGCCTCCCTGAAGGAGAGCAAAAGGACAGTGCAGTTTCCAGCTTCTCTCACCCACCACAATGGCTCTGCCTCTGAGGTCCTTGAGTCGGGGCTTGGCAAGTGCAGCAAAGGGGGACCACGGAGGGGCAGGAGGTGAGTTTGGCTGAGACCTGATCCTGTGGCTTGCCTGTACCCCTCTCCCACCTCTTTGGCCTTCCAGGGTCCAGTGACACCTCCACAGACCAACGCTCCCACTCTGACCTTCAGAGGCCCTGGCCTCCCCACTTCTCTCTCATCTCTGCTTCCCCCCTCCTTCTGTAGCCAACACCTGGCGCCTCCTGACCTTTGTTCTGGCACTGCCGAGCGTGGCCCTCTGCACCCTCAACTCCTGGCTCCACGCGGGCCACCACGAACGCCCTAAGTTTATCCCCTACCACCACCTCCGTATCCGCACCAAGGTATGCTGGTCTGAGGCCTCTGCCCCAGGGTGGGAGCGAGGGTCAGGTGGGCAAAGGGTGCTGGGATGGGGGTGGGGGACGGACGCAGAACCCCTCGGCCTGGACTGCGCTGACAATCCACTCTCCCTCTCTTCACAGCCCTACTCCTGGGGGGACGGCAACCACACTCTTTTCCACAATCCCCGTGTCAACCCTCTGCCCACCGGCTATGAACAGTCCTGAGACCCTGGAAGATGTCACCAGGTGCAATAAAGGTGGAAGCTATGTGTCTGCAGCCTCCTTGGGACGGCAGGGTGGGGGTGGGGGTGCGTCAGAATAGCTCTACTGGGTGCAGATGTACAGTGCAGTCTGTGCTCTACTTATTCTTCCCAAGGCCATGATTTGGGAGGTCCTGGAGGGAATGTCCTTGATGACTAGGTGGGAGATCCCTATCCATTCCTTTTCGCTCACCTATTAATAATTAGGGTTCTGGGCTGTAAAGGTCTTTCACATAACACTGAATCCTCACAGTATCTCTGGGAGCAAGTGGAGGAACTTCTTCTTCTCTAGAGGAGGAACTGAGATTCTCAGAGATAAATTACTTAAATGAGGCCCCTGCTCAGAGGTCCTCTGGGAACTCAAGGCTGCAGATCACTTTTTGCTTGACACACACTGACAGTATCTGTGAATTATGGCTTTCTGGAGACAACCTTGATTACAAACAGAGGATCTCCAGCCCTATGCGTGAGGCATCATGACCTAATTTTGGATTTGGAATATTTCAGCCATTCTCTATGACCACTCATGATGTGTCTTCTGTATTGGTCTGGGACATCAGACGTTCCTTTTTGGAAGTCTTTGGGGACCTCCTTCAAGGGGGATAATGGTTCAAACAAGTTCAGGACATTTCACCCCACTCCTAGGACAGTCTGCTCATTTGCCATTACCAAGGATCCTGAAGCTTGTGTTGAACCCCATGAGCAAAACACACATAGAGTTCTTCCTTTGGTTTCTCCCCAGATGCTACTCATAGCACCACTAAAAAAAAATTATCTCGGGCCTCAGTCACCTAAAAAAGTGAGAGAATGTTTTCTAGGCCCACAAACAGGTTACCCCAATTCTTCCTAGAACAGGACTCAGGTCCCTGAATTAGAGCTCTTTCATAGAAGAAGAATGTGTTATAAACATCCTTATTTAATGAGGCAATTCTTTTTTTTTATTATGTTAGTCACCATATAGTATATCATTAGTTTTCGATGTAGTATTCCATGATTCACTGTTTGCATATAACACCCAATGCTCCATGCAATAGGGACAATTCTTTATATATATGAAAATTCATGTTGTCTTCATGTTTGGTTCTGGAAAAAGTGGGTTATTACTGAACAACTGACAAATATGTTAAAATATAAAAACCTTTCAATGCCTTGAGAAGTTTGCTTAGCACCCAATAAGTTGCTCAGACCAGCCCAGAACTATACAGAAATTTTAACCATGGAAGCAGATTTGTAGGCAAAGGCAAAACCAGTCCATGGGGGTAGAGACAAACAGAAAAGTGAATTATTAGGACAAAGGCAAATTTGCGGCCTCACAACTGACATCCTCCCCACTGAATGTGGCAGTGTCTTCAGGTTTGTTATCCAGCATTTCTTTGTACTGACGTTTGAAGAAGCCAAGCTGTGAAAGGAGCTGGGTAAAAGGATAGGGAAGAAAGCTGGGAGTAGGAAGAAGCTGAGAGAGAAGACAAGAAGGGAAATAAGCTGACTCATATTTGTGTGCCAAAACACTCATGTGAATAACAGCTATCGTGTATTATCTACTGTGTGCAAGCACAGCAGTTATGCATAGAAGTTATAGTAGAAAAGCATAAATTCATAGGCAGGCCTACACACATACCCCGGCTTCACTTCTGTCTCACTTGAACTACACTGTAATATAGGCATGACTATCATTTCAAAAATGAGGAAACAAGCTCAGAGAAATTGGGCAACTTGCCTCACATTAAAAAGTGAGTAGGATAGAGCCAAAACGTACACACAGACCCACCTGATTCCATTGTCTGAGCTCTTCCCACTTTACTATCCTGTCTCTGGATGGCTTGGATTAGATGCTGGTGGTATTGACAGTGGGATGAAAACAGTCACCTTGTACAGGATGGCTGTGATGGGAGCCAAGAGCAGAAGTCCTCCAACAGAGCTTCCCACAATGAGAGGAATAGGATCATAGACCTCATACGTTTCAAGCACCATTGCAGTCTGATTTGTGAATGAGAAAGTATCAAACTCTTTGCTGTCTCAGAAACTTTAAGGTTCCCCAACTTTTAAGTATGTCCCATCCTTCCTTTGCTATGGTGTTGAGATACAGAAACACTCATGAGCCACAGTAGCCACCAGCCCCAGAGACCACCGACTGAAGCCCGCACTGGACCCGCTCATGTCCAGGCAGATGCCGGCTATGGAAGGGCACCAGCTGTGGCCATCCTGGGACCATTGGCTTAGGTCCATGCCTGCAGCCACCAGGTCCCCAAAATTGTCCCTTAATTCCCTTTGTTCTGTTTGAGTGCTGTTATCCGTCCTTTCCTGACTCACAGCCACCAATCACCAAGTTATTACTGGTCCCCAAGTGCAGGGCACTTTTGCATTGGGCATTACTTTCCATGGCTCAATTCTGGTGGCTACCTCCCCCTTCCATTTATCCTCCAATATCTGTCCGTGCACTCCCAACTCCTCTGTACTTCTCCACTGATGATCCTCTGCCCTCATAGAGATCCAGAAGTGTGTAATCTTACATCTCGGGCTGATTTCATGGGTGTTTAGAGTGCTCTGGTAGATATCTAGCTCAATTCAGGGGACCGGCTGAAATAGGGTCCCCTACTCCTCCACCATCTTGCACCTGCCCCTGTTACAGTCATTCTAAGAAATCTTCGTTGCCTTATCTGAAAGCTCATT
>NW_022634222.1:0-3962 GCF_010015895.1 Lontra canadensis
ACAGTGAGGAAGAAAAGATGTAGGCTAGGTTGAGTGTCAGGCACTTCTGAGAAGGAAGGAGAAAGGAGAAGGCCTCTGTACTCTGGGGCTCCATACAGGTCAGGGACAGGTCCTGAGGAGTGGTGCAGAGGGCCAAACAGCCAGAAGGCTTCTAAAACGCAAACCCGGATTCCCTCAGGAGGCACGCAGTGGAACAAATGGGACAGCAGCCCAGCACCCCAACAGCCTCAAGTCCATACACTTCAGGGGTGCTGAGGAGGACCCAGTCCAGAGATGGAAAGACCCAAGGTAGAACACAGATGCTTGTTCCTCATCATTCCTCCCTAGCTTGGGGTACCCCGAGAGGTTCAATGGGAACCCTCATTACCAGTCTCCATCTTCAGGGTCATGGCAAGCGCTCCAGACCCCCTCATGGCTTCTGGTCCTGCTCTGGCTCGGCAAGACTCCCATCTCATTCCAGACCTTGCCTCTGCCTCGGGAAGAAGATCTGCTCTAGTTCTGGCACTTGACTTTTATATTTGGTGTCTCTGGCTCTTGACCCCTGGTTATCTACTGAAGCACTCAGTCTTGGCTATTGTCTCCCCACCCATCCCCTGCGAACAATGGTGACAGTCTGCTATCAAGTCCCCTTCCACTTCATCTATCCAAATTCAAACATATATATATATATATATACACATATTTATATGTATATATGTGTGTGTGTGTTTGTGTACATATATAATATGTAGGAGGTATATATATTATCTATCTATATCTATACACATCTGTATCTATATCTATATCTATATGGTAAAGGAATATAGGTGGTTGAGAAAAGCACATCCCTCTCTCAGATCTCAGGTGTGAGCAGATCTCAGATGTTGCACGGTAGCTACCCTTTTCTTATTGCAAAGAGGGACATTAAACCATCTCTGGAGTAAATGGGTTAGGAAATAGGTTGGTTTCTAAAGCACTTTTTAAAAGAGTTGGTCGTAATTCCCCATCCTCCAGACAGGTTCCATCTTTCCCCAGTCCTCCAGCAGGCTCCCGAGGTCTCCATCGCCCATGACTCCACAGTATGGTCTGTGGTCCCATTCCATGTGTTTGTGAACCGTGCAATCAGCCTTATGTCTGACTGCTATAGTCATGGAGTGGTGGCCTAGGGCCTTTCTTTTGCCTTGCAGAGGACCAAGAAACCTTGGTTTCTTGTGGAACCAAGAATCATGTGGAACAGTGGAACAGAATCATGTGATTGTTTTCTTTATACAGTTAAACTAAATATTGTATTTTAAGATATGAGCCCCTTTCCTTAATCAGACTAGTTGTTCTTTTTTTTTTTTTTTGTAAATGCAACTAAATTAAAACTATGACTCATAAACCATTAGTGTGGGAAAAATTTTAGAGAGTATCTCTCTCAAAACCATCATTTATAAATTTATCCTTTTACTCAACCAATGTTACGTGTTCCAGAAGAGGAAACTGAAGTCCAAGTAAGTGACAATTTCAAGAGTGCCCAGTCACTAGGGATAGAGCTGAGGCCAGGACTTGGGCTTTCTGGCTCCTGATTTAGTGCTCACTCTGTCTGCCATGTTGTAACAATAATCATCACTTGAGGGACCATAATTCCAAGTCCCACCATCTTCCATGACAACATCTGCAATATGTAGAAAGGCTGGGGCTTCTTGAGATTTTCAGTTCTCTTGGATTTTTATGAAATTAAACCAAAAAAGTCATATCCTGTAAGATTCCCTGTGATTGTATTCTCCTAAACAGTCATGTTAGTTAGCAGAAACATTTGTTTTTATCTCATCTTATAAACTAGGGACTCCACTTTTAGTGCCTGGAGAGAAGCCACGAGGTTTCTAATAGAAAATATAATTCATTTACCAAAAAGCCAAAATCCATAGCTACTGGTATTTGGATGGTGTCTAAATGATGTGTTATGTGTGGGGTTTCAGACCAAGACAAGGACTTTAAACTGTGCGCTCCTCCGACCTCCCATATTAGCTAAAGTCAGATGCCATAGCCAAGGTGGAGAGTTGATCTCATTGGAACTTGGAGAATTGGGAGAGATGGTTGTAATCAATTCTTATTTAGTGTGTATTGAGTATAATATACAGGTAGGAGCTATTCAGAACTGAGAAGGTTACAGTGTCCACATACTCATTGTCATAACTTGAAGTGTCTGACCACATCCAGGGAAGACTTAACCTGCCACAGAAACACTGTGGAGCCACATGGACCTGGGTTCAGATTCCGACTCTGTCACTCGACCTGTCTGTGAGTTAGGAACTCATCTATCTTCACTGAATCTCACTTTCCCATTGGATAAAATAGAAATAACAATACTGTTCCCATAGGATTGTTGGACGATAACATAGGAAACAAATGTAAATGCACCTGGTACAAGGGTTGGCACCATTAGCAAGTGAAGCCACAGTCAAGCAAACGCGGATACAATGAATTCAACAACTAACAACTGTAGAGCTGAGAACAGCTATCAAAGGGGATCCATGCTGGAACCAATGGTTCACCAAGATGAGAAATACAGTCTCTGTAAGGTCCTTCATGGGTAATGTCACACTTGTTCACCAGTAGAAAGAGAAGAAAGAGCAGAGAAAAAAATAAAAGATATTTTATTCATCACAGTGTGTAAATGGAATTGCAGTACCAATGACTGTTCCTGGAAAGACAGGAGCTTCCAGTAAAAGCACAGAGTAGAACAAAGTGAGAGAGGGCAGATGAAGGACAGAAAGGAGAGAGGGAAGGAACGAGGCAAGTGGATTTGTTCATGGCTCGGGCATACATACCATTTGACTTTGCTTTCCCACTGAGGGAAGTCCATCACACTGGATCAACCCACCCCAAACTTCACCTTAAAAGCTTTCCTTCCTTCTGTCTTTTCTTCCCTCCTTCCTTTCCTTCTTTCTCCTTCCTTCTTCCTTTCTCCCTCACCTTCCCTCCCCCCCTCTTTTTTCTCTTCCCTTTCCTACCTTCCTTCCTTCTTTCTATCCTTCCTCCCCCCTTCCTCCCTCCCTCTCTTCCTTTCCTCCCTCTTTTCTTCCTTCCTTCCTTCCTTCCGTCCTTCCTTCCGTCCTTTCTTCCTTTTTCTTTTCCCTCTTTTCTTCCTTCCTTCCTTCCCTTCCTTCTTCTGGTCTTCTTGGAATCAGAAGCTTTGTGTGTATTTGTGCTATTTGACTGAGTCTTTGTCTTTAAAACTTCATCTTTAAAACAAGTCAAGTTTACTCTTCCCAGGTGTGTGTCTCTGTGTGTGTGTGTGTGTGTGTGTGTGTGTCTGTGTGTGTGTGGTGAGGATTAAATATCAGGATACTCTGTGCACCCTAAAGAACTATATGAACTATGGAAATTTCAGTTTTTCCCTACAACTTCTCTTTCATCTGTATCCTAATTATAATAAGTCAAATAAAACCCATAATGGAAAAAAAGACTAGAGACTTAAGGAGAGTTTCCTTCTAAATTCGATTTCTAAACCTAGAGGCAAAGAGTGTCAAACTGTTAAAATTTTTACATTCTAATCACTTTCTGATTCTATTGAACTTTCGGGCATTCTATTTAGGCTTGACACAGTCAGTGAAAATATTAAGCCTTTAAAACACCAAAAAGTGCTAACACACAGCTACAGTAATACTTCAGCCATGGGCAACATTTAAAGAATCCCCAGCTATATAATCACATTAACATTTAATGTCCCCAAGTTCAGCTAAAATATGTTTCCTCTCTTCTGCATCTCCTTCCTGAAGCAAAAAAATGCCAGTGGAACTCAAGAATTCCATGTGTGTCCCATGACGAGTCCCCCCATAGAAAAATGTCCTCCAGACCCCTTTCCCACACAGACTGCTCCTAGAGGTAAACACAGCTTGTACATGTGGGCAAACATCTTATATCATTTTATAGGCCAGCCAGTTTGAGTTGGAGACACAGGAGAGTTCCCAGAGAAATTCATTACTGCCACTCATTCT
>NW_022634223.1:0-3962 GCF_010015895.1 Lontra canadensis
TATATATATATATATATATATATATATATATATATATATATATTCATTCATTCCCCATAAACAGGAGAGTTACAAATGCAGACTGGCACAGGTGTGTTGTATTGGAGTTCAGACACAACTTATGACATTATCTCCCATTACATAATTTTCTGAAATGGTGGACAACTCTTGGTAAAGTTTCAGAAGGAAGCAAGTACAATCTACTCTCAAATTTCCATAGTAGTTACAGTCTTAGAAAACCTAACAATAAAAAATATACTCGTGTTTATATGTAAAATAGTTTCTAGACTCAAATTTATTCTAAGCAGATTTATCAACTATTTGAGAAAGAGAGAGAGAGCAAGAACGGTGGCGGGGGGGCGGCAGCGGCAAAAGGAGAGAATCCTCAAGCACACTTCCCGTTGAGTGTAGAACCCAACACAGGGCTTCATCCTGGGACCCCAAGATCACCTGAGCAAAATCAAAAGTCAGACACTCAACCAACTGAGCCCCCCAGGTGCCTCAGGAATTTCAGGATTTCTGACCCCATCACTGTGCCAACAAAAACTCAAACTACAAATTAACTACAAATTTCCATCATGCTCACTGGGGGTAGAGGGGGGTAGTACTGCAACTACAGAGAACCACAGATTTTGATGCTTTTATTTCCAGAATTGTTTCCTCATATGAGATTAAGCAAAAATTTCTGACTTTTAGGGACATCTGGCTGGTTCAGTTGGAAAAGCATGTGATTCTTGATCTTGGCAGTTTGAGTTGGAGCCCCACATTGGGTGTAGAGATTATTTAAAAAATAAAGAAACTTAAAAAAATTCTGACTTGTAGAATAAAGCACAAGAGTTTAGGTCCTGAGATTATACATCATTTATATCAAATGATTTTTTTTCAGTTGATTTTTGACCACCATTACATCGATAACAATAGATTGTCAGAAATCTATTTTCACTTTTAAAAAATAATATATGCTTTCCATCTTCCTGATCATTGGTCCCCAACATGATTTGGGTCTTGCTGACAACCCTTTCTCCCATATGTTCACAGCCTATCCGAAATCTAGAATTCTTCATAGCTAGCACAACCTCGACTCCTCTTTCAGAAAATCTTTGAGATAACTTCTTTTATTTATTTACTTTTTGATGAAAGTACAGAGGAGTGAGGGAAGAGAGCTCTATTTGAGACTGTGGTAAAATTAGAGAAATTCCAAATCATTCTAGTTAACTGATTTTTTTTTCCTCTCACCTCCTATAATACCTCATATTTCCTGTACCATTCATTCATTCATTCATTCACTCAACATTTATTAAGCCCTCCCCTAGTTCCAGATACTGTGATGGGGTAGAGGATGCAAAGAGGACTAACACATCTTTCCTTTCCTTAGGTTCCTCAAAGTCCAGCCAGGGGACAGACACATACACTTAATAACAGCTGTTACCATTAGAAACCAGTGTGGCTTGCATAATCTTCCAGAGCTTGGGGAGAGGTCTGGGATGAGGTTAACAGCATCTAGTGCATAAGCTTATACTAAAGTGTATGTAATCTTCTTATGACAATAACTGATATCTCATAATAAGCAGTTACAAAAACTAAGAGTGAGTAAAGAATCTTATATGTACCAGCCCATGACAAGCAGGAAGATTTGGGGTTAGAAGTAGGAGAGGAAGCCAGTGCTTTCATCATGAACTTTTACACAGTTTGTGTTTGATTTTTGTTAAGGTCAATAAAGATTACATAATTGTCATATCAAAATGAGATTTAAAAAAATCTCTATTGGAACTAACTGTCATTTTTACCATTATTGATCACTCTGTTATTTATGAAACTCCTTTTTTTGTTGGCTTTTGTGATACCATTCTCTCTTGATTTTTCATCGATTACTGATTGCTTCTTAGCTTTTTTGTTTCTTGGTTCTTCTTTTATTTGTACCTTAGATGTTTTCAGTTTTCTTTTTATATCTACTATCATTACACATTATACACACTACCTGGGTTCTTATTTAAACCCATGACTTGAGCTGATGACTCATCAGTATGTCTATATTCCCATCGCAACCCTTCCCCCTGAGCTCCCAGACCTATAGGAAAAGATCTACAAGGTAAGTGATGAAGTGAAAAAAAAAAGTTGCGGATTAGTATGTTCACATGTATGGGTAGAAAAACAAAAAAAAATGTATGTTATAAGAAAAAATACGTAGAAATGTTGCTGGAAGGGTGTCAACAAATGGGTGACAGTGGTTCCTTCTGGGGCAGTGGTGGGGAAGGGGAAGTGAGAATGATGGTGGGCAGCAGGGTAAAAGGGAGATATTCAAGGTTTGCTGCTTATGTTTTTGTACTATTTGCATCTTTTACTAAAAGAACATATTATATTGTTCATTTAATAAACATTAAAGACAAAATATTTTAAAAGAAAGCTCGTAGAAGTATTGTGCTTTAGGACCTGCTTCTGTAAATGCTAGCACAAACCAACACAGTTGTTCTTGTAGTCTTTTTTATATTATTGATGTCATATTTGTTTTTGCTTTATCACAAGCTGGTCATTAAAAGTGTAGACCTGTCTATTTTAGGGTTTGGGTTGCTTGGTCAAATAAAAGCCAGGAAAAGTAATAATTGTGTAATAATTGGAATGTTAACCCAACTACATATCATTTGCTTTATTGTAAATATTGATGTATATTAAGATAGATGTTAATTAAGAAATTTTATGTTTTTCTTCTAAAGTGCTATAAGATGAATATGAAATATGAATGTATTACAACCAAACTAACCAGCAAATAACTTTTATTCCGTAATTAGAAGCATGTTGCCAAAAATTGGATATTGCTGACTCAATGGAACCAAGGTTGAACAAAATGGAATTTATAGAAGTAAGAAATTACATTATTCATTATTTGAATGAAATTATTTTGCAAGGGCATTACGCACACATTAATTTAGGATTAAGTTAAAACATACTAACTTATTTCTATTCTAAGATGAAATATTATTTTATTTTAACTTTTCTGAAGTTAGGGTATATCTTATAATCAAAGGCATTTTACAGTTTCTTTCAATTATTGGTACTCATGATGTGAAAGTGAGAAAAACTTTCACTCACACCTTCAGTTAAGATCAAGAAAAACCAGTTTCTTTTTCTATTGCATTTTAGATAAAGAAACCTAAAAGTTATAAACCATTTCCTTTAGACCAGGTATTGTCCTAAGCTATTCATATATTAACTCAGGTAATGCTCTCAGCAATCCTTATTTTTATTTTTATAAATGAAGACACTTAAGGTGCAAATTGGTTAAGTTACTTGCATTAGGTGTCATAATTAGTGAAGCTGGGCAAATTTGTACTCAGGAAGTTTGGTTTCAAAATCTACATAATATTTCATCTGAAAAAGGATGGGATTACTTTTGTCTTGGGATTATATTAGGATAAGCAAAAGGAGCAATTTAATGGTACCAGAGTCGTAAGTGTTTTATGGGTTACCTGGAATTGTTAAAATGCCCATAATTTTTAAAATGACAGTCCCACAAATGGCTGTGTGCTCCTCTCCAAAGGCAAAAAAAGTTTCTGTAGATTGTTTTGAACTTGGAACCCATTTTCCAAATAGAAGCAATATTTTATATAGTGGCTGAGGTCTGTGGTTTATCTTATTTTTGTATTATTTTTTTAAAGTAGGCTCCACACCCATCATGGAGCCCAATGCAGGGCTTGAACACACAATCCTGAGTTCAAGACCTGAGCTGAGGGGTGCCTGGGTGGCTCAGTCGGCTAAGTGTCTGACTTCGGCTTGGGTCATGATCTGGGGTCCGAGGATCAAGCCCTGTGTCAGGCTCTCTGCTCGGTGGGGAATCTGCTTCTCCCACCCCCTCTGCCCCTCCCCCTGCTTGTGCATTCTCTCTCTCTCTCTCTCAAATAAATAAATAAATAAATCTTAAAAAAAAAAAAAGAGCGGACCTGAGATCAACAGTTGGACACTTAACC
>NW_022634224.1:0-3961 GCF_010015895.1 Lontra canadensis
TATATATATATATATATATATATATATATATATATATATATATTCATTCATTCCCCATAAACAGGAGAGTTACAAATGCAGACTGGCACAGGTGTGTTGTATTGGAGTTCAGACACAACTTATGACATTATCTCCCATTACATAATTTTCTGAAATGGTGGACAACTCTTGGTAAAGTTTCAGAAGGAAGCAAGTACAATCTACTCTCAAATTTCCATAGTAGTTACAGTCTTAGAAAACCTAACAATAAAAAATATACTCGTGTTTATATGTAAAATAGTTTCTAGACTCAAATTTATTCTAAGCAGATTTATCAACTATTTGAGAAAGAGAGAGAGAGCAAGAACGGTGGCGGGGGGGCGGCAGCGGCAAAAGGAGAGAATCCTCAAGCACACTTCCCGTTGAGTGTAGAACCCAACACAGGGCTTCATCCTGGGACCCCAAGATCACCTGAGCAAAATCAAAAGTCAGACACTCAACCAACTGAGCCCCCCAGGTGCCTCAGGAATTTCAGGATTTCTGACCCCATCACTGTGCCAACAAAAACTCAAACTACAAATTAACTACAAATTTCCATCATGCTCACTGGGGGTAGAGGGGGGTAGTACTGCAACTACAGAGAACCACAGATTTTGATGCTTTTATTTCCAGAATTGTTTCCTCATATGAGATTAAGCAAAAATTTCTGACTTTTAGGGACATCTGGCTGGTTCAGTTGGAAAAGCATGTGATTCTTGATCTTGGCAGTTTGAGTTGGAGCCCCACATTGGGTGTAGAGATTATTTAAAAAATAAAGAAACTTAAAAAAATTCTGACTTGTAGAATAAAGCACAAGAGTTTAGGTCCTGAGATTATACATCATTTATATCAAATGATTTTTTTTCAGTTGATTTTTGACCACCATTACATCGATAACAATAGATTGTCAGAAATCTATTTTCACTTTTAAAAAATAATATATGCTTTCCATCTTCCTGATCATTGGTCCCCAACATGATTTGGGTCTTGCTGACAACCCTTTCTCCCATATGTTCACAGCCTATCCGAAATCTAGAATTCTTCATAGCTAGCACAACCTCGACTCCTCTTTCAGAAAATCTTTGAGATAACTTCTTTTATTTATTTACTTTTTGATGAAAGTACAGAGGAGTGAGGGAAGAGAGCTCTATTTGAGACTGTGGTAAAATTAGAGAAATTCCAAATCATTCTAGTTAACTGATTTTTTTTTCCTCTCACCTCCTATAATACCTCATATTTCCTGTACCATTCATTCATTCATTCATTCACTCAACATTTATTAAGCCCTCCCCTAGTTCCAGATACTGTGATGGGGTAGAGGATGCAAAGAGGACTAACACATCTTTCCTTTCCTTAGGTTCCTCAAAGTCCAGCCAGGGGACAGACACATACACTTAATAACAGCTGTTACCATTAGAAACCAGTGTGGCTTGCATAATCTTCCAGAGCTTGGGGAGAGGTCTGGGATGAGGTTAACAGCATCTAGTGCATAAGCTTATACTAAAGTGTATGTAATCTTCTTATGACAATAACTGATATCTCATAATAAGCAGTTACAAAAACTAAGAGTGAGTAAAGAATCTTATATGTACCAGCCCATGACAAGCAGGAAGATTTGGGGTTAGAAGTAGGAGAGGAAGCCAGTGCTTTCATCATGAACTTTTACACAGTTTGTGTTTGATTTTTGTTAAGGTCAATAAAGATTACATAATTGTCATATCAAAATGAGATTTAAAAAAATCTCTATTGGAACTAACTGTCATTTTTACCATTATTGATCACTCTGTTATTTATGAAACTCCTTTTTTTGTTGGCTTTTGTGATACCATTCTCTCTTGATTTTTCATCGATTACTGATTGCTTCTTAGCTTTTTTGTTTCTTGGTTCTTCTTTTATTTGTACCTTAGATGTTTTCAGTTTTCTTTTTATATCTACTATCATTACACATTATACACACTACCTGGGTTCTTATTTAAACCCATGACTTGAGCTGATGACTCATCAGTATGTCTATATTCCCATCGCAACCCTTCCCCCTGAGCTCCCAGACCTATAGGAAAAGATCTACAAGGTAAGTGATGAAGTGAAAAAAAAAAGTTGCGGATTAGTATGTTCACATGTATGGGTAGAAAAACAAAAAAAAATGTATGTTATAAGAAAAAATACGTAGAAATGTTGCTGGAAGGGTGTCAACAAATGGGTGACAGTGGTTCCTTCTGGGGCAGTGGTGGGGAAGGGGAAGTGAGAATGATGGTGGGCAGCAGGGTAAAAGGGAGATATTCAAGGTTTGCTGCTTATGTTTTTGTACTATTTGCATCTTTTACTAAAAGAACATATTATATTGTTCATTTAATAAACATTAAAGACAAAATATTTTAAAAGAAAGCTCGTAGAAGTATTGTGCTTTAGGACCTGCTTCTGTAAATGCTAGCACAAACCAACACAGTTGTTCTTGTAGTCTTTTTTATATTATTGATGTCATATTTGTTTTTGCTTTATCACAAGCTGGTCATTAAAAGTGTAGACCTGTCTATTTTAGGGTTTGGGTTGCTTGGTCAAATAAAAGCCAGGAAAAGTAATAATTGTGTAATAATTGGAATGTTAACCCAACTACATATCATTTGCTTTATTGTAAATATTGATGTATATTAAGATAGATGTTAATTAAGAAATTTTATGTTTTTCTTCTAAAGTGCTATAAGATGAATATGAAATATGAATGTATTACAACCAAACTAACCAGCAAATAACTTTTATTCCGTAATTAGAAGCATGTTGCCAAAAATTGGATATTGCTGACTCAATGGAACCAAGGTTGAACAAAATGGAATTTATAGAAGTAAGAAATTACATTATTCATTATTTGAATGAAATTATTTTGCAAGGGCATTACGCACACATTAATTTAGGATTAAGTTAAAACATACTAACTTATTTCTATTCTAAGATGAAATATTATTTTATTTTAACTTTTCTGAAGTTAGGGTATATCTTATAATCAAAGGCATTTTACAGTTTCTTTCAATTATTGGTACTCATGATGTGAAAGTGAGAAAAACTTTCACTCACACCTTCAGTTAAGATCAAGAAAAACCAGTTTCTTTTTCTATTGCATTTTAGATAAAGAAACCTAAAAGTTATAAACCATTTCCTTTAGACCAGGTATTGTCCTAAGCTATTCATATATTAACTCAGGTAATGCTCTCAGCAATCCTTATTTTTATTTTTATAAATGAAGACACTTAAGGTGCAAATTGGTTAAGTTACTTGCATTAGGTGTCATAATTAGTGAAGCTGGGCAAATTTGTACTCAGGAAGTTTGGTTTCAAAATCTACATAATATTTCATCTGAAAAAGGATGGGATTACTTTTGTCTTGGGATTATATTAGGATAAGCAAAAGGAGCAATTTAATGGTACCAGAGTCGTAAGTGTTTTATGGGTTACCTGGAATTGTTAAAATGCCCATAATTTTTAAAATGACAGTCCCACAAATGGCTGTGTGCTCCTCTCCAAAGGCAAAAAAAGTTTCTGTAGATTGTTTTGAACTTGGAACCCATTTTCCAAATAGAAGCAATATTTTATATAGTGGCTGAGGTCTGTGGTTTATCTTATTTTTGTATTATTTTTTTAAAGTAGGCTCCACACCCATCATGGAGCCCAATGCAGGGCTTGAACACACAATCCTGAGTTCAAGACCTGAGCTGAGGGGTGCCTGGGTGGCTCAGTCGGCTAAGTGTCTGACTTCGGCTTGGGTCATGATCTGGGGTCCGAGGATCAAGCCCTGTGTCAGGCTCTCTGCTCGGTGGGGAATCTGCTTCTCCCACCCCCTCTGCCCCTCCCCCTGCTTGTGCATTCTCTCTCTCTCTCTCTCAAATAAATAAATAAATAAATCTTAAAAAAAAAAAAGAGCGGACCTGAGATCAACAGTTGGACACTTAACC
>NW_022634225.1:0-3961 GCF_010015895.1 Lontra canadensis
GAGATTATAAGCTTCCAGGACAAACAAAAACTGAAAGAATTTGCAAAAACCAAACCAGCTCTACAGGAAATATTGAAAGGGGTCCTCTAAGGAAAGAGAGAGCCTAAAAGTAGTAGATCAGAAAGGAACAGAAACAATATACAATAACAGTCACCTTACAGGCAATACAATGATACTAAATTCATATCTCTCAATAGTTACCCTGAATGTTAATGGGCTAAATGCCCCAATCAAAAGACACAGGGTATCAGAATGGATAAAAAAACAAAACCCATCTATATGTTGCCAACAAGAAACTCATTTTAAACCCATAGACACCTTCAGATTTAAAGTGAGGGGGTGGAAAAGAATTTACCATGCTAATGGACATCAGAAGAAAGCAGGAGTGGCCATCCTTAGATCAATTAGATTTTAAGCCAAAGACTATAATAAGAGATGATGAAGGACACTATATCATACTCAAAGGATCTGTCCAACAAGAAGATCTAATAATTTTAAATATCTATGCCCCTAACGTGGGAGCAGCCAACTACATAAACCAATTAATAACAAAATCAAAGAAACACATCAACAATAATACAATAATAGTAGGGGACTTTAACACTCCCCTCACTGAAATGGACAGATCATCCAAGCAAAAGATCAACAAGGAAATAAAGGCCTTAAATGACACACTGGACCAGATGGATATCACAGATATATTCAGAACATTTCATCCCAAAGCAACAGAATACACATTCTTCTCTAGTGCACGTGGAATATTCTCCAGAATAGATCACATCCTTGGTCCTAAATCAGGTCTCAACCGGTATCAAAAGATTGGGATCATTCCCTGCATATTTTCAGACCACAATGCTCTGAAGCTAGAACTCAATCACAAGAGGAAATTTGGAAAGAACCCAAATACATGGAGAGTAAACAGCATCCTTCTAAAGAATGAATGGGTCAACCAGGAAATTAAAGAAGAATTGAAAAAATTCAAGGAAACAAATGATAATGAAAATACAACGGTTCAAAATCTGTGGAACAAAACAAAGGCAGTCCTGAGAGGAAAATATATAGCGGTACAAGCCTTTCTCAAGAAACAAGAAAGGTCTCAGGTACACAACCTAACCCTACACCTAAAGGAGCTGGAAAAAGATCAAGAAAGAAACCCTAAACCCAGCAGGAGAAGAGAAATCATAAAGATCAGAGCATAAATCAATGAAATAGAAACCAAAAAAACAATAGAACAAATCAACGAAACTAGGAGCTGGTTCTTTGAAAGAATTAATAAGATTGATAAACCCCTGGCCAGACATATCAAAAAGAAAAGAGAAAGGACCCAAGTAAATAAAATCATGAATGAAAGAGGAGAGATCCCAACTAACACCAAAGAAATACAGACAATCATAAGAGCATATTATGAGCAACTCTATGCCAACAAATTTGACAATCTGGAAGAAATGGATGCATTCCTAGAGACATATAAACTACCACAACTGAACCAGGAAGAAACAGAAAGCCTGATCAGACCCATAACCAGTAAGGAGATTGAAACAGTCATCAAAAATCTCCAAACAAACAGAAGCCCAGGGCCAGACGGCTTCCCGGGGGAATCCTACCAAACATTTAAAGAAGAACTAATTCCTATTCTCCTGAAACTGTTCCAAAAAATAGAAATGGAAGGAAAACTTCCAAATTCATTTTATGAGGCCAGCCTCACCTTGATCCCCAAACCAGACAAGGATCCCATCAAAAAAGAGAACTACAGACCAATATCCTTGATGAACACAGATGCAAAAATTCTCACCAAAATACTAGCCAATAGGATTCAACAGTACATTAAAAGGATTATTCACCACGACCAAGTGGGATTTATTCCAGGGCTGCAAGGTTGTTTCAACATCCGCAAGTCAATCAATGTGATACAACACATTAATAAAAGAAAGAACAAGAACCATATGATACTCTCCATAGATGCTGAAAAAACATTTGACAAAGTACAGCATCCCTTCCTGATCAAAACTCTTCAAAGTGTAGGGATAGAGGGCACATACCTCAATATTATCAAAGCCATCTATGAAAAACCCATCGCAAATATCATTCTCAATGGAGAAAAACTGAAAGCTTTTCCGCTAAGGTCAGGAACACTGCAGGGATGTCCGTTATCACCACTGCTATTCAACATAGTACTAGAAGTCCTAGCCTCAGCAATCAGACAACAAAAAGAAATTAAAGGCATCCAAATCGGCAAAGAAGAAGTCAAACTATCACTCTTCGCAGATGATATGATACTATATGTGGAAAACCCAAAAGACTCCACTCCAAAACTGCTAGAACTGGTACAGGAATTCAGAAAAGTGTCAGGATATAAAATCAATGCACAGAAATCAGTTGCATTTCTCTACACCAACAACAAGAAAAAAGAAAGAGAAATTAAGGAGTCCATCCCATTTACAATTGCACCCAAAACTATAAGATACCTAGGAATAAACCTAACCAAAGAGACTAAGAATCTATACACAGAAAACTATAAAGTACTCATGAAAGAAATTGAGGAAGACACAAAGAAATGGAAAAATGTTCCATGCTCCTGGATTGGAAGAATAAATATTGTGAAAATGTCTATGCTACCTAAAGCAATCTACACATTTAATGCAATTCCTATCAAAGTACCATCCACTTTTTTCAAAGAAATGGAACAAATAATCCTAAAATTTATATGGAACCAGAAAAGACCTCGAATAGCCAAAGGAATATTGAAAAAGAAAGCCAAAGTTGGTGGCATCACAATTCCAGGCTTCAAGCTCTACTACAAAGCTGTCATCATCAAGACAGCATGGTACTGGCACAAAAACAGACACATAGATCAATGGAACAGAATAGAGAGCCCAGAAATAGACCCTCAACTCTATGGTCAACTAATCTTCGACAAAGCAGGAAAGAATGTCCAATGGAAAAAAGACAGCCTCTTCAATAAATGGTGTTGGGAACATTGGACAGCCACATGCAGAAAAATGAAATTGGATCATTTCCTTACACCACACACGAAAATAGACTCAAAATGGATGAAGGACCTCAATGTGAGAAAGGAATCCATCAAAATCCTAGAGGAGAACACAGGCAGCAACCTCTTCGACCTCAGCCACAGCAACATCTTCTTAGGAACATCGCCAAAGGCAAGGGAACCAAGGGCAAAAATGAACTATTGTGATTTTATCAAGATCAAAAGCTTTTGCACAGCCAAGGAAACAGTTAACAAAACCAAAAGACAACTGACAGAATGGGAGAAGATATTTGCAAACGACATATCAGATAAAGGGCTAGTGTCCAGAACCTATAAAGAATTTAGCAAACTCAACACCCAAAGAACAAATAATCCAATCAAGAAATGGGCAGAAGACATGAACAGACATTTCTGCAAAGAAGACATCCAGATGGCCAACAGACACATGAAAAAGTGCTCCATATCACTCGGCATCGGGAAATACAAATCAAAACCACAATGAGATACCACCTCACACCAGTCAGAATGGCTAAAATTAACAAGTCAGGAAATGACAGATGCTGGCGAGGATGTGGAGAAAGGGGAACACTCCTACACTGTTGGTGGGAATGCAAGCTGGTGCAACCACTCTGGAAAACAGCATGGAGGTTCCTCAAAATGTTGAACATAGAACTACCCTATGATCCAGCAATTGCACTGCTGGGTATTTACCCTAAAGATACAAACGTAGTGATCCGAAGGGGCACGTGCACCCGAATGTTTATAGCAGCAATGTCTACAATTGCCAAACTATGGAAATAACCTAGATGTCCATCAACAGACGAATGGATAAAGACGATGTGGTATATATACACAATGGAATACTATGCAGCCATCAAAAGAAATGAAATCTTTCCATTTGTGATGACGTGGATGGAACTAGAGGGTATCATGCTTAGTAAAATAAGTCAATCGGAGAAAGACAACTATCAT
>NW_022634226.1:0-3960 GCF_010015895.1 Lontra canadensis
TCACTACATCTCATGCCCTCCTTAATGTCCATCATCCAGTTACCCCACCCCTCAACTGTTCCCCTCCATCAACCCTCAGTTTGTTTCCTATGATTAGGAGTCTCTTATGGTTTATCTCCCTCTCTGATTTCATCTTGTTTTATTTTTCCCTCCCTTCCCATATGATCCTCCATTTTGTTTCTTAAATTCCACATATGAGTGAGATCATATAATGATTACTTTTCTCTGATTGGCTTATTTTGCTTAGAATAATATCCTCTAATTTCATCCATGTTGTTCCAAATGGCAAGATTTCATTTTTGATGGCTGAGTAGTATTCCATTATATATATCCCATTCCAGCATATATACGCCACATCTTCTTTATCCATTCATCTGTTGATGGACATCTGGTCTCTTTCCACAGTTGGCTATTGTATACATTGTCACTATAAACATTGGGGTGCAGGTGCCCCTTCAGTTCACTACATTTGTATCTTTGCGGTAAATAGTAGTGAAATTGCTAGGTCATAGTGTAGTTCTATTTTCACCTTTTTGAGGGACCTCCATACTATTTGCCAGAGTGGCCAAACCAATTTGCATTCACACCAGCAGTATAAGAGGGTTCCCTGTTCTCCACATACTCTCCAATACCTGTTGTTTCTTGAACTAGTTATTTTTTTCCCACTATGACCAGTGTGAGGTGGTATCTCATTGTGGTTTTGATTTGTAGTTATCTGATGCACAGTGGTGAGCATTTTTTCATGTGTCTGTTTGTCATTTCTATGTGTTATTTGTAGAAATGTCTGTTTATGTCTTCTGCCCATTTCTTAATTGGATTATTTGTTCTTTGAGTGTGGAGTTTGATAAGGCCCCTGTAGATTTTGGACCCTAGCCCTTTATCTGATGAGATATTTGCATATATCTTCAGTCATTCCTTTAGTTGTCTTTGGTTTTGTTGACTGTTTCTTTTGCTATGCAAAAGCTTTTCATCTTGATGAAGTCCCAATAGTTCATTTTGCCTTTGTTTCCCTTGCCTTTGGATATGGATTTAGCAAGAAATTACACAGCTGAGGTCACAGAAGTTGTTGCCTGCATTCTCCTCTAGGATTTTGATGGATTCCTGTCTCACATTGAGGTCTTTCCTCCATTTTGAATTTATTTTTGTGTGTAGTGTAAGAAAATTTCCCAGTTTCATTTTTCTGCATGTGGCTGTCCAATTTTTCCAACATTTGTTGAAGATATTTTCTTTTTTCCATTGGATATTCCTTCCTGCTTTCTCAAACATTAGTAGACCATAGAGTTGAGGGTCCATTTCTGGGGTCTCTATTTTGTTCCACTGATCTATATGTCTGTTTTGGTGCCAGTACCATGCTGTCTGATGATCACAGCTTTGTAGTACAGTTTGAAGTCAGACATTGTGATGCCACCAGGTTTGGTTTTCTTTTTCACCATTTCTCTGGAGATCAGGGTCTTTTCTCATTCCATAGAAATTTTAGATTATTTATTTCAGCTCTGTGAAAAGAGTTGATGATATTTTGATAGGGATTCCATTGAATATATCGATTGCTATAGGTAGCAGAGACATTTCAATGTTTGTTCTTATAATGCATGAACGAGGAACTCCCCTCCCCATTTCTTTGTGTCTTCCTCAGTTTACTTCATGAGTGTTCTATAGTTTTCTGAGTACAGATCCTTTACCTCTTTGGCTAGGTGTATTCCGAGGTATCTTATGGATTTTGGAGCAATTGTAAGTGGGATCAATCCTGAATTTCTTGTCTGTCTCATTGTTAGTGTATAGAAATGCAACTGATTTCTGTGCATTGATTTTATATCCCATCATGTTGCTGAATTCCTGTAGTGTTCTAGAAGTATTGGGGTGAAGTCTTTGGGGTTTTCCACAAAAAGTATCATGTCTTCTGCAAAGAGTGAGAGTTTGACTTTTATTATTTATTTATTTATTTATTTATTTATTTTTATTTATTTATTTATATTCAGATGTCTTTTATTCCTTTTTGTTGTATAATTGCTGAGGCTAAGACTTTTTTTTTTTTAATTTCTTTCCAGCATAACAGAATTCATTGTTTTTGCACCACATGACTTCTAATACTATGTAGAACAGCAGTGGTGAGAGTAGACATCCTTGTCATGTTCCTGACCTCAGGGTAAAAGCTTTCAGTTTTTCTCCATGGAGAATGATATTCACTGGGGACTTTTCATAGATGGCTTTTATGATATTGAAGTATGTTCCCTCTATCCTTATACTTTGAAGAGTTTTAATCAAGAAAGGATGTTGTAGGGCACCTGGTTGGCTCAGTCGGTTAAGTGACATCCTTTGGCTCAGGTCATGATTACAGGATCCTGGGATCAAGTCTCACATCAGGATCCCCCTGCTCTCTGGGAAGCCTGCTTCTCCCTCTTCTGCCTGCTACTCCCCATCTTGTGCTCTTTCTTTCTCTGTGTCAAATAAATAAATAAAATCTTAAAAGAAAGAAAAAAAAAAGAAAGGATGTTGTACATTGACAATTTTTTTTCTGCATCAATTAAGAGGATCATATGGTTCTTGTCCTTCCTTTTAATGATGTAGTGTGCCTGGTGGCGGGTATTAAGGAGGGCACGTATTGCATGGAAAACTGGGTGTGGTACATAAACAATGAATCTTTGAACACTGAAAAAAAATAATGTATTGATCGATATGTTGTGTTGAATTACCATTTCTACCCAGGAATAAATCCCACTTGGTCATGGTGAATAATCCTTCTTAGTTACTCTTGGATCCTTCTGGCTGGTATTTTGGTGAGAATTTTTGCACCCATGTTCATCAGGAATATTGTTCTGTAATTCTCCTTTAGGATGGGCTCTTTATCTGGTTTTGGGATCAAGGTAACGTTAACCTTGTAGAATGACTCTGGAAGCTTTTGTTCCATTTCTATTTTATGGAACAGTTTCAGAGGAATAGATACTAATTCTTTAAATGTTTGGTAGAATCCCCCTGTGGAACCATCTGGCCCTGGACTCTTATTTGTTGAGGGATTTTTGATTACTGCCTCAATTTTATTGGTGGTTATGGGTCTTCTCAGGTTTTTTATTTCTTCTTATTTCAGTTTTGGTGGTTTGTTTATACATCTCTAGGCATGCATCTTTTTCTTCCAGATTACCCAACTTGTTGGCATATGGCTGCTCATAATAAGTTCTTATAACTGTTTGTATTTTTGGTATTCTGTGTGATCTCTCCTCTTTCATTAATGATTTGATTAATTTGGGTCATATCTCTTTTTTTTTTTCTTTTTGATAAGTCTAGCCAGGTGTTTACCAATCCCGTTAATTCTTTCAAAGTTAATTTTGTGGTTGTCCCATTCATTATTTAGGAGGATGCTATTTAGCCTCCATGTATTTCCCTTCTTTCCAAATTGTCTCATGTGATTGATTTCTAGTTTCAAAGTATTTGGGTCTGAAAATATGCATGGAATGATCCCAATATTTTTGTACTATTTGAGACCTGCTTTGTGACCCAGGATGTAACCTATTCTGGAGAATGTTCCATGTGGACTTGAGAAGAAGGTGTATTTGTTGTTCTAGGATGGAGTATTCTGAATATATCTGTGATGTTGATCAGGTCCAGTACATCATTCAAAGTCCTTCTTTCCTTGTTGATCTTCTGCTTAGATCATCTGTCCATTGTTGTGAATGGGGTGTTAAATCTCCAAATGTTATTGTGTTATTATCAATGGGTTTCCTTAATTGTGTTAGTAATTTGTATATATAATTGGCTGCTCCCATATTTGGGGCATAAATATTTACAATTGTTAGATCTTGTTAGATAGAGCCTTCAAGTATGATATAGTGTTCTGAGATTTCCAAATTTCACTATTATATGTGGAGGTTTGGGCCTTTTTGATTATTTGTTTATATATTTTGGTATTGAGTTGTATAAGTTCTTTATACATTTTAAGTATTGACCTCCTATCAGACATATAATATG
>NW_022634227.1:0-3957 GCF_010015895.1 Lontra canadensis
TGGAGTGGCTCCAGAGAACCCAATCTGGAGGGATTGCATTCCAGGACTCAAGGAATGGAATTCTGAAAACCTAAGTTCAGTGTACGGTTAGGGTGTAGGGCATGGATCCCCTATGTGCAGATTCTGAGGTGAGCTCCCCAGAATATGAAGTTAGGGCAAGTGTCAGGCATTCACTCAAACCAGACTTGAATTTGTGTCTACTAGGGCTGCTGAATGTGTGTGTGGCCTCCTGGGGCCATGGAGGTTTCTCCTGCTCTGGAGGATTTGTGGAGCTCCAAATAGTATGATTTATTTCTGGGGGAGATGTGGAGTCCTGTTGTATGGCACAGATGTCCCCATATGGAGGGTTTTGAGAGAAGGACTCTGTGTATGGATGCCAGAAAACCCATCCTGGGGTTAGCAGTAGGGACTAGGGGCATGGCAGGGCCAATCTGCCGACTCTGGGGCCAGCTACATGGTGGCTGACTGGAGGTCGCTGCTCGAGCTGAGAGACAGAATGTGCATCAGTGTCCAGGGTCTGGTTCCATCAATGGGTGTGGCCTCATTGTCCATGCATGTTTCTCCTAATCTTGGGGTTTTGGAATCTCCACTGAGAACGGTTTCATTCTGTAGGTTAGGCAGAGTCCCATGGTGTGATTCCTCAGTTCTCTATCTGGAGAGCTTGTGGGCCAGGACCTTTGGGACAGAAGACTGAAAACTTATGCCAAGGTTAGAGTTAGGACCTAGGTTATGGCAGGCCCAATCTACAGATGCTGAGGCTAAATCCTGGGGATCTGAGGTTAAGGTAACAGTCAGGAGGTCGCTCAGGCTGGAGTTTGTGTCCATTCGATCTGCCAAATGTGTGGGTGGTCTCATGGTGCCACGGAGTTTTCTAGGGCCATGGCCCAGACCTCCTGTCAGCCTCACATATAGCTAGCAACATATCCAGCATATCTGACATGCCGTAGAGCGAGGCCATCATCTCTACCCAAACTGGGTTTGCATGTATCTGTCCCCAGATCTTATCTCAAATCCCTGAATATGGGGGAAACTGATGCATAAAACAGTACTCCTCCTTCTCCATGAGAGGAAACCTTGACTTTGGGGTAAGGGTAAAACTCTCAGAGTCAGAGAAACCTGCATGGCCCATGAGGCCATGCCCACTCTTGAGGGTGGCCTTTGGCACAAACACACATTGAGATCCTCAGGCTGAGCCATGTTTTCATATAAGACCCAATAATACCTGGACTAGGAGACCGCAATTCAGCCTTGCCATGCCCCTAGGGCTAAATCCTAACCAATGGGGAGGTTTTCCAGGAGCCCATACCCAGAGCCCCGCTCTGGATCTCTCCTTTTGGCTGATCTCTGGGACACAAAACAGGACTCCTCCCTTCCCGAAGCATGACACCAAACAGTTGGGAGCCTGGATAATCCCCACAAAAGGAGAATCTTCCATGGCCCCATGAGGCCACACCTACATTTTTCAGCCATCCTAGACACAAAATCCAGAGACAAAATCCAGAGATACCGCCTCACACTCACCCTAATTTCAGATTCCGAGGAGCTCCCCTCAGAGTCTGCAGATCAGGCATGCCATACCCTCGGATCTAACCCTAAACTGAGTTTGTGTTTCAGACTTCTGTCCCCAGAGCCCTGGCCTACACACCATCCAGGCTGGTGCCTCCTGAGCCACACTGCCGGACTGAACTTCCCCCCAAAGGAAAATGTGCCCTTTACTGTTGCCAAAACCCTACAGATTAGGAGAAATCTGCAAGGCCTTCAAGGCCACCCCAATTTTGTAAGGAGACCTGGAAATAATGTGCACTCTGACACATCCTGAGCACCTACATCCTGTCAGATATACAGGTAGATGGTCTAGAGACAAGAGATTAAAACTAACATGTCCCTAGTACCTAATCTAAACCCTAGCATTGATTTTCAGGCATCTGTCCCCAGAGACCTGGTCTGAATACCAACATAACGGGATCCCTGGGGCACAAAACAGAACACCTCCTGTCCCAGAAGGGAAGCTTGCTATATGGAGCTGTGTCAAAGACTCAGGGGAGGAGAATCCTTCATGGTCCCTGAGCCATGGCCCAAATCCATGGTGTCCCTGGAGACAAAACCACATTGTGACCCATCAGCATGAGACTCCATTTCAATTCAGCCCCCTGAGTAGTTTGCCCCAGAGCCAGCAGATCGAGACTGCCATGTTCCTAGGCTGCAATGGTAACATGGGATGGGATTTCCAGGCATCCATGCGTAGAGCTGTACTATTGAATCATTCCATGGGGGACACTGTAGCCATCAAACGGGACTCCCCCTGTCTTACAGAAGGAAACCTTGAAGTTTGAGGCAGCTCATGACACCCAGAGTGGGAATACCTCCACGGGCTCATGAGGCCACTCCTCCCTTAGGATGCCATCATGCACACAAACTCCATCCTGAGCAAACATCTGACACTAGCACTTACCTCAGATGCTGGAGATCTTGATTCAGCCTCGGCAAATTGGGCCTCCCATACCCTAGGCCCTAACTCTAACCCTAGCTTGTGTTTTCAGTTTTCCGTCCTCAGAATCCTGGTGTACAAGCCCTCCAGATTGGGAATTCTGGAGTCACAACGCAGAACACTGCCTGCCTTTCAGAATGCAAAATTGGCCTCTAGGACTGCAAAAAAAAAAAAAAAAATCAACCTTCACGGACCACAAGGACAAAGAAATATCATAGGCCACTGGTGCACTAATGATCTGTCTGGCACAAAGCCCTGACCTCCTGACAGCCACCCATGTAGCTGGCCGCCTATCCAACAGATAGTACCTGCCATGCCCCTAGGCTATCATCTCTCCCAACCTGGTTTTTAAGGCCTGTGTCCCCAGAGACCTGGGCTCAAATCCCTGCATATCGGGAAACATGATCCACAAATTAGAAGTACTCCTGCCCTGCAGCAGGAATCCTTGCTATTGGGATATTTGTAAAACCCTCAGAGTAGGAGAAACCTGCATGGCCCATGAGTCCCTGCCCACTGTTGAGGGCCACCCTGGGCACAATCCCGCATGTGACTCTCAGCCTGAGCCACGTTTTCAAATAAACCACCTCAGTATCTTGACCTAGAGCCAGCATATGAGGCCTGCCATGACCCTAGGCCCAAATCCTATTCCAAGGTTGGGTTTCTAGGCACCCATACACAGAGCCTTGCTCTCAAATCCGTCTTTTTAAAAAAAATTATTTATTTATTTGATAGAGAAATCACAAGTAGTCAGAGAGGCAGACAGAGAGAGAGGAGGAAGCAGGCTCCATGCTGAGCATAGAGCCTGATGCAGGGCTCGATCCCAGGACCCTGAGATCTTGACCTGAGCTGAAGGCAGAGATTTAACCCACCGAGCCACCCAGATGCCCCCTCTCAAATCCCTCTTTATGGGGACCCCTGAATTTGAAAACAAGATTCCCCCTATCCCCCCAATGACAGCATGCTATTTAGATCTGTGCAAAACCCCCAAAGAGGGAGAATCTTCCATGGCCTCCTTCAATGGAAGTTTCCCTATCTGGGGTTTAGACACAGGTCCAAACAGTAAGGTTTCCTTCTGGGGACAGGAAGTGTTGTGTTCTGTGGCATCTGTACACTAAGCTAGTGTACAGATTCGGACTTAGGGGCATGTCAGGTTCAATTTTCTGTCTCTGGGGCCATCTACCTGGGTGTCTGATGGGAGGTAATTGCTCGGGTTTTGTCAGACCACGCATTTGTGTCCAGAGCATCCTAAGAAATTGGGGTGGCCTCAGCGGCCTTCTAGGTGTCTCCTCACCTGAGGTTTCTTGAAGCTCTAAAGTGCCCAACTTCCTCCCGGAAGGCAGGCACAGTCCTGTGGTGTGACTATGGAATATCCAGGCTGTAGGGTTTGTGGTGCAGGACTCTGGGGACAGAAATCTGAAAACACCAGCTTGGGTTAGGATAATGGCTGAGGGTATGGCAGGCCCGATCTA
>NW_022634228.1:0-3956 GCF_010015895.1 Lontra canadensis
TGCATTTTGGAGATGCCCTTCAAGAGGACTGGAGAGTTCTCATGCATTCCTAAATTAGTAAGTGTATTTGTCATAGTATGAACACTGAATACTATCAGACACTTTTCTTCTGCCTACTAAGATAATTTTAGATAGATTATTTGAAGTGTGGCATTGGGGAGCACCTGGGTCGCTCAGTCAGGTGGGTGTCCAACTCTTGATTTCAGCTCAGGTCACAATCTCAGGTCTCTGAGACTGAGCCCGGTGTTGGGTTCCAAGCTCCTGGTGGAGTCTTTTAGAGATTCTCTCTCTTTCTCTCTCATTCTGCCCCTCCCCCTCATAATAAGTAACTATTAAACATACATCAAAACTACAAAAGTAATATAAAATGGGTCATGGAGCTAAGTTAGATTCATTCATCCCATAATATGCTCCTATAAATTCGACACACAGGGAAATCCACGAAATGTATGTCTGACAGAAATATAACAAAAGAAACATCCATGACATCACAACACGAACAAGAACGAGGCAGTGACACCCCCATCCTACGTGGGCTGATGTCCTGTCAGAAGACACGCCCTGCCCCCTGCAGACTCCAGTAACTCAGCTGCAAACATGTCCTTTCCCTTTGGTTCCTTATTTTCATCACCTGTGTGCACACTGGTTCTGTTCTCTACTGCATGTAAAAAGGAGTCAAAAGGTTCATATCACTTTCACCAACTGAGCCACCCAGGCGCCCCTCCTATCATTTTATATCAAAACTCCTTTGTTCAAATACGCTTGGTCTTCCCTACCTTACCCTCCACTCATTTGTAGAAGCAATGTTTCTAGTAAGTTACTTCTCGAATTAGTTTTGAATTGGAGTGAAATCAATTAGCGTTGTGAAGAGCTTATCCTCTCCTTTGATGTGCACTATCTCGTTTCGACCTCCGTGGGCTCCAAGGTGCTCTCCTGCCACTCCACCGAAACCTCAATGTGTGAAGACCTCCATCTCAGCTGATGCCTCTCCATCGTGGCAGTTTTTCTCCAACAAAATAATGGAGTCTCCCTTGACTCTCTCTCTCTCTCTCTCTCTCTCTCAGCCCCACCTCCAAGCAAGGAAATTCTGATGGCTCTAACTACAAATTGTACCTGGGGTCCAACCTCCACATCAACGCCACCCCTAACAACTCAGTCTGATCCACCGCCGTGGCCAACATCACCATCCTAGTCTCTGTTGTCACAGTAACAGAGGAATCCCATGAGGCTGCCTCCTCAGCTCATCTTGAGGGTCCAGGCCATCCACCACCAAAGTAAGTCTTCTTGGTCTCTGCTGGTCGTCCTCCTCCCCCTCTCACTGTGCTCCCGCTGTCCTTCGGATATCCAAGGCACCTTCCCTCCTTGAGAACCGCATTCATCTCCCGGGGCTGCCATAACCAAGTGCCACATACTGGGTGGCAGAAATGACAGATGTTTGTTGTTTCGCAACTGAGGAAGTTGGAAGCCGGAGATCAAGTTGTCTGCAAGGCTGGTTCCTGCTGGAGGCTCTGTCCCAGCTTCTAGTGGTTGCCAACAATCCTTTGCACTCTCAGGCAGGTGGACGCATCATGCCCCTCCCTGCTTCTGTCTCATGTGGTCTGACCCTGTCTTCAGTGCAGATCTCTGTGTCTAAATTTCCCACTTTTATAAGGATACCGGACACTGGCTCTAGACCTACCCTAATCCCATATGGTCTCATCTGCATTACCTGTGTGTTCACTTTATTTCTAGGTAAGGGTGTATTCTGAGGTTCCATTGGACACGAAATGTGGGGGGTACAATACTGAACCCAGAGCACGTGTACGCCTGTACTTCATATGTCTTACCATCAATTTAGGTATCAAGTGGCAGTGTTAAGTGAAATCATTCCTGTTTTGCTCTTCTGATCCTTCCAACCTCATCTGCATGTGTGTCTCTGACATATACACACATATTTTGGACTATATACACATGTGTATTTCTGAAATAGATACATTATCTCCAAGTACATTTTCCTTTCATCTCTTCACTGGACTCCGAATTTTCATGCTACCTTGAAAGGTCAACGAGAATTACAGTTCTGCTGAATTGTGCTATTTCATGGTCGGTAAGGCCTGCAGGCGTATTTCCCAGAATTCCCATCTTGATGATTCTAGGTTGACCATTCACCCGCGGCCTAACTTGCATGAGTATTTAAAGTACAGTGACGATGCCCTAGACTCCGGTTGGGGTCGCCATCCAGATGGACTGATCCACGGGAGCTGGCTGGGCAAGAGTGTAGTCCACTGTTCTGACGAACAGCCTGTCAGTCAGGCTTGTACCCGAACCAGACGCCAACCTTTTCCCTTCTGTCTTCTTTGCAGTCCTGCCTTCCACTTCCATCTCCAAAATCTCCCCATCGAGGATGGGATTCCAGAGTCTATCATCAGCAATCCACAGCTCTGGGTTCCCAACTCCCGCCCCACTGTAGCCACCAACCAGGCCACCAATTTAGGCTGTCATGCTTGTGGATTTCCTCTGGGAACCCAACTGCCTCAATGTTAATACTCTGCCAAGAACAAAAGGCAAGCTTGGCTTAACATTAGTCCAACCTCCCGGATCCCATAGGTCTGCTTTAACATACAAAAATTCCTCGGGAAACTTCCTTTATCTCTACCCTCCCCCACCCTAAGATACATGTGAACAATCAGCCTCCAAGCCAATGGCCCACGGATACACACCTGAAGTGTCTCTTAACTAAGGTTTTACTAGACGGTAATAAATGACCTTTTCCTAACCACAGCTAGCCCCTCAAGGACCTGGGAAACTTGCTAACAAATTCCTTAGACAGATGTGCTATCCCTAAGTCCCTCCCAACTTGAAAGTCTGTCATCAGTCAGTCCTCACCACCCTAGGGCAGCTCTTTCTGCCCACAGGTCCTGTCACCATGCTTTATAAAACCACTCTCTGCACCAAAGACATCTCAAGAACTCTCTCTCGGCCACTAGCTTCCAGATCCTAACAGTTCACATCTTTCTGGCACTGAAATATGGGGCTTCATTCTTCTCACCTGGACTCCAAGCCTCAGTGCAAACTTGGTAATTCCTTCCCTTCCTTGACTTCCATTTCGGCGACTTTTCCAGGAGTTGGTCCCTCGGGAAAACATTCACGTCCCTCGCTCAGGCTGCAATCCTGTAGCCCATGGCTACTGCTGGGGAGGGGAAAGCCTGCCTCTTGGCTAGTAGTGCCAGGGCTGGAATGGTTTGATGCCCTCTCTTTATTCCTGTCCTTACACAAAGTCGCCTGTCTTGGGCACCGGACAGCCAAGTAAGTCACCATGACAGTTGCCGATCTTAAGACTCCCGTGCGAGGTTTCCTCCTCGTTGGTCTAATGTGATGCCTTCACATCCTTGGTCTAGCTGCTTTTGGCCATGAGACCTTTGCTCAGAACTGGCCAAAAGCAGTACCTGATTGAATTAAAACCCAATCAGGAGGTTTCCTAGGGAAGTTTGCTGTAAAGACTACCTGTGTTGAAAGGTCACTTAGAACATCATGGGTTCGTGTCTTTTGTTTTTTGGCAACATCCACTACTGCTTCTGTGAGGGTAATACCAGTACCCGAGCAACACATGATTGTTTGAAAAGCTGGAAATTGGAATGGGTCCCCCAACAATCGTGTAACTCAAAGAACACCATGACCTATTCTGTGTGGATGAGATGGTAAAATCACTCCTGAAGCCAGGGGGTGCCCCGCTCCACGCGGCTGACTGCGGACTGATGGACCTAATGGGTGGCCTCACTACGCTAATGATGGGACTGGCTGATGCACTTGGGGATGCCCTATATCTGGGACAAGTCTTCTCCCACTTCCCAGTGACTCCTCATTATTAGGATATTGTTAAGGCTAGACCTCAAACAAAGAGGGCTTCTTCATGGTTTTAACCCTTAGCCATGATTTGCCCCAGGAACTGCCTCTAGTGATAGAAAATGGCAAGTAGA
>NW_022634229.1:0-3957 GCF_010015895.1 Lontra canadensis
TTTCCTAAGATAAAGGGGAATTAAAAATTGGTTTACCTATAGGGGTCACATTGATTGGGGAAAGGGGATTACCTTGAAGTTTAACTCTATATGAATATTAGAAAATAAAAATAAAAAAAGAATAAACTAGACTATACTAAACTAAAATTTAAAAAAAAATTTAAAAAATAGAAAAGCAAAAGAAAAACACAGGTGTATGTATCAAAAAGTTCAGGTTAGAAGGTTATTATGGAATTTTATTACTGGACATCTCACTGTGATGGTAAATAGGTTAAAAATTATCTATACCAAAAAAAAAAAAAAAAAAAACCAGAATAGTGGGACTGAGTTAAAAATAAAAGTTGTATGTACGAAGTAATGGTGGTTGTTCTCTTGTCGTTTTTTTTTTGTTGTTGTTTTTTGTTTTTTTTTTTCCTTTCCTGGTTGGTTTTCTGGGGGATGGGCCTGCCACGTGGGTTTTCAGTCAATGATGTTCCCTGAGTTAAGTCCTCCCGCCCCCCTCAAAGGGGTGGGCTCTGAGGAAACTAATTCTTTCAGGCTTTTGTTCTCTGGAGGTTTTTATGTTTGTTCACTTCTTTTCTCTCACATTGACAGTTTTGATGGTATTTGGAGGTTTAGAGGAAAGCAAACTGCACCCCGACCTCCCTCTCAGAGAGAAGCCTCAGTCTGCTCCCCTGTGGGTGTTGCAGAGCCCATATAAATTCCCCCTTGGCCGCTGGCAGAGCAAGTTCCGAGTCGTGGTCCCTGGGGACCCAGGATCTCCTGCTTGTACCCTGCTGTACGGCAGTGCCGGCTGTCTGGGCAGCTCCAAACTGCCAGAGAGGTTCCAAGCAGCGATCACATACTGAGATTTTCCCGCTGGCCCAGCTGAGAGTGCCTGGTCTTTCCGGGTCTAAGAACACTGGGCTTGCATGTACCTCTCTCAGGGGAGGTTGTGGGGCATGCGAGGGGCATGTGCGTCTCAGGCTGTGATAGCACAGGCGGCGTTCTGCCATCTGGCAAGGCTCCCAGCCCCTCACAGTAGCTGGACCCCAAGTGTTCTCAGGTGTGCTGGCGGCTCAGGGACCAAGACCTGGTTTCTCCACCACACTCTCTCTGGCTCAGCACCAGGGGAGACTGTCCTGGGTCCGGGGACTTAAGCCCCTGTCCCTAAACGCCCTGATTCCCACAATTTCCCACTGCGATCCTCTGCTCTTTTTGAGTGCTTTCAACCAGACTCCAACTTAATGCTGGTCCCCAGATGCAGGGCACTCTCGTATTGGGTTATTACTTTCCAATCGGTTGCCTCTGGTGGCTCCTTCCCCCTTTTGTTTATATTCCCATATCAGTCTGACGTTCCCACTCCACTTTACCTGCCCACTGGTGTCTTCTGCCCCTGTAGAGATCCAGACGTGTATAATTCTGATCTCAGGCTGATTTCATGGGTGACCGGAGTTCTTTGGTAGGTAATCAGCTCACTTTAGGGTACAGGTTGAAAAGGCGCCTCCTCCTACTTCCCCGCCATCTTGTCTCCCACCTATTTGACAATCTTAACCTGGGCGCAAGTATACCCGACACAGCAGAGTAGGGACTTGGAACCCAATCCAGATTACAGTCAGAGTTTTTAAAGGCAGAGTAGAGGTGGACTCGGTGGTGGGTGAGGACAAAGGGGATATTCAGAAGGGCTATCCGGGTAAAGAAGACTGTCAGGATATTGGAGGCCTGGTTATTATCAAACCAAGGTCGTTTTTCCCTCTAATGGGTCACTAACATGAAGACAGTTGGGAGTTTCCTGGTGGAATGTCACATTCCTCCTATCAAGCTTCCTTGTTAGTGAGATTTAGCACTGGGACATTTGTAAACTGAAGGAGACTCCTGTCTTGCAGGATTGTTAACTATTTTTTCACACATACTACCGAGGGGAGGGGAGTGGCTGGAGAGGGGGTGCAAGGTGCCAGCTTTTGCTTTGTCAAGATGGCTGTACTTATGTCAGGGCTAGACTTGAGGTGGCTACAGCCTTGTTTTTCTTGGCCTCCACAGTTACCTGAATACAATTTTAAAAAATAAACAGGTAAAGTAGCAGGGCTGGAGGACCTGGAAACAGCTAAATCACTCCTGGTTTTTGACTTCTGTATGCAACTCCTCTATGGATTTTAACTTACAAAACCCTGAAATAGCAGTATGGAGAGCAATGACAACATGAAAGAAACATCGTGGATAATCCAAACTGCGACAGTTTCCTTTCTTCAGTGGGATGTTGGATTATTTTTCTTTTGACAAAACAAAAAAAGACGACTACTCTAAAAGTCCTTAATCCTAAATTATATTCCTGAAACCAATATTAAACTATTTGTTAACTAACTAGAATATAAATAAAAGCTTGAAACAAAGAAAAAAGTTTAATCCTTAATTATGATTTAAATATTTCTTTTTTTACTTTTTATTTTATTATTTTTAATTTTTTTTCAATGATCCAAGATTCATTAAATACTTCTAAGATAACTTTAATAATACTTAGTATTTTACCACTTTTCTGATTTCCATTCAAGATTTAGCTATTGTGAAATTTAGCATAACTGGTTTGTTGTCTTGTTTGTGTTTTAGATGCTCGATTTATTTATTATTTATTTTAAAAATTAATTTTTAATTGAAGTATAATTGACATACAATATTCTTTTTTGTAATTTTTTTTAATTTTTTATAAACATATAATGTATTATTAGCCCCAGGGGTACAGGTCTGTGAATCACCAGGTTTACACACTTCACAGCACTCATCATAGCACATACCCTCCCCAATGTCCATAACCCCACCACCTTCTCCTGACCCCTCTCCCCCCAGCAACCCTCAGTTTGTTTTGTGAGATTAAGAGTCTCTCATGGTTTTTCTCCCTCCTGATCCCATCTTGTTTCACTTATTATTTTCTTACCCCCAAACCTCCCATGTTGCATCTCCAGTTCCTCATATATTCTGTTATTTTCACATGTACAACATAGTGATCTGACATTTATATACACAACCAAATGCTCACCATGAAAAATGTAGTTACAATCTGTCATCACAGAGTTATTGACTTATTCTTTTAAATGATCTGCCACATCACATCCTCAGACCTCCATATCAACATGTGTGATTTTCATTTGACAAGTTCTATTTATACAAAATAGTTAACTTTTGTTGTAATTTTTAATTTTATTTTTCTTTTACTTAGTGTCTGTTTTTTTAAACTTAATTTTATCTTTTCAGTGTTCCAAGATTCATTGTTTATGCACCACACCCAGTGCTCTATGTAATACATGTCCTCCTTAATACCCACCCCCAGGCTCTGTTTTGATGAAATTGTATTCCTTATTGAAAAAGGTCTGTCAGTATGTAAATAATGTTTATGCTATTCAGGGACCCTTATAGACATCTAAAAGGTACATCCAATTTGTTATTTATTTTATTACTATTTAAGGTACCTAAAAGTATATGTTAACCCTGGTCACTAATCTTTCATTTGAGTAGCCTTAAAATTCAAATGCAATCTGCTTCAATTTCAGAAAAAAACTCTCAGAAATGATAATTTTTTTATTGCAGAAAGAGTAAGTTTTGAACTTAATTCCATGTTTTCACGTTATTTGGGGAAAAGTTCATTAAAATGGTTGCAAAGTTATAAAGACAGTTTATAAAGGTAAGATTTACAAAGTTTTCAAAAAAGTAACTCAGCTGACAGCTTTCTGGTTAGTAATTTAAGCACTGTATATGTTTGGGACTTTTTTCAAAAGGATGAGAACCAAGTCAGGTGTGTTATACACACAACACAGAATATCCACTATGGTTTTTGCTTTTTTTGTGTTATGTGAATGGCCATAAAAGAAATTAGGAGAGGAAGTATGAATCTATTGAAATTGTCCCAGCTAGGAGGCAAGCAGGGAAATCACGGGATTGGTCTGTACCTGTCCTAGGACAGAGCTGTCTCTGAATCAGTGTGAAAGC
>NW_022634230.1:0-3956 GCF_010015895.1 Lontra canadensis
CCATCTGTACTCCAATGTTCATAGCAGCAATGGCCAGAGTTGCCAAACTGTGGAAAGAAACAAGATGCCCTTCAATGGACGAATGGATAAGGAAGATATGGTCGGTATACACTATGGATTATTATGCCTCCATCAGAAAGGCTGAATACCCAACTTTTGTAGCAACATGGATGGGACTGGAAGAGATTATGCTGAGTGAAATAAGTCAAGCAGAAAGAGTCAATTATCATATGGTTTCACCTATTTGTGGAGCATAACAAATAGCATGGAGGACAAGGGGAGATGGAGAGGAGAAGGGAGTTGAGGGAAATTGGAAGAGAGGTGAACCATGAGAGACTATGGACTCTCAAAAACAATCTGAGGGTTTTGAAGGGGCGGGGGGTGGGAGGTTGGGGGAACCAGGTGATGGGTATTGGAGAGGGCACAGATTGCATGGAGCACTGGGTGTGGTGCAAAAACAATGAATACTGTTATGCTGAAAAGAAAAAAAAAAGTGGTCATTTGAAGTATAGTGTATCTTTAATAAGCAATAAAGGAATGCACAAATTAATAGAATGCTTAAAATTGTCCTTGACTGAATTAATGATTAACATACCTCTCAGAATGTTCGTTAGTTGAAATAATTATGGCAAAAATTCTGCCTATGAATTGAAGGCTATTATCATTCTGGAGGGGTAGGTATGTCTCTTTTCTGTAAGTGTGAACAAGCTTTCAAAATACACAAGACTATATTATAGTAACTTGCACTGATACCAGAGACCCACATACTTTTGAAGCTGAGGCTACACAGACAACTGATTTGCCTACTGGACTAAATTTATTATTAATTTTAGCTGAACTACATGTCCTTTCATATTTTAAATGATACTTAATACCTATTTAGCTGACATGTTTTGATAATTTAAATTAGCAAAAAAGGGAGAATGTTAACACTTAAAAAAAATCAGATTCCCCACAAATTGCCCCATCTATTACAAATGAATAAAGTGAGTCTGTTTGTGAAATGAAATGCTTAAGGTCACATATCTAGCAAGTGCTCTCTCTCTCTCTCTCTCTTTTTCTTTTTTTCTCCCCCTTGGGAGATTCATGGAATTCAATAGGAGCACATGAGTGGAATTTACTGGTGTATGATTCCCCTAATGTTGTTGTCACAAACATTTGTTTTTAAGTTATTTGTTCATTTCCATCATGGACTGTCCTGGGTTTTCATCAGATTTTTCAAGGGTCTGTGATTCAAAAAATTACCCAAAACTCCAAACTGTGTTTCCAGCTTCTCAGAATAATGCACTGACAAAGTTAATTCGTTATTCACACAAAACCAAATTAAGGTCCTTTAGAAAGAGAATCCTTGTCTATACATCTTAGAAGATTTCTATTTGCAACTTTTCCATGCTAGGTTATAAATAACCTTTAAAATAAGTTGCACCTTAGGCAAAGCCATCACCAATCAAAATGCAAGCAGAAAGACAAGGGTAAAAAATGTGTCAGGCCATTTTAATCAACTTGAAGGTCACTATTTATATGAAATAAAAACCTCCTTCTCTGACTCAGGGTATTTAATCAACGGTTTGAGTAAGATATGCTTTTGTCCCTGCTGGTCCTCTGAATAAATAACATCAACTCACACCCATGTGTACTTGTTCTTTTCTTAAACATTTGTGCACCATTGTGAGGACAACATTCTTATTAGACTACTTCAGGTGTCATTACTCACAATTTGTGTAACTAAGAGCAGAAAGGGCCTAGATAATGATTTAAAATGAAAATTAATTGTCTTTAACTTAAACATCATTCTCTATTGTATTTTCTGAGTTCTAGATAGGACTTCTCAGATGAAATAAAACTAAAGGCTGATCTAAAATATTTATAGGTATTTTAATTACAATCAATTATATAAGAAATGATCCATGAACAAAATTCAATTTCCATGTACTTAAACCTCAATATCAAATTATTCTCCTCTCATTTGTAGTTTTAAAATATTAAGGGGAATTCTATTCACATAGTTCTATCAGATGGCCAGAAGTGCCATTGGCTAAATTTCTGGAGCATCTACTTTTGACTGTACAGGGAAATTTGGAATTTCTTAACACTGGAAAAAAGAAAAAGAAAGAAAATATAGGTTACTATCAAAGCAATTATATAGAACTCTAGTATAGCATAGTTCATATATAGTTCTATAGTATAGAACATCAGAGTGTTACCTACAACAGGAATAAAAGGGAGTCTGTCCCATGAAGTCAGAGCAACTAGTTTCTAGCAGAAGACACATGAAAAATTAGACCCATCCTTTTTACCAAGAGTACCATAGAGCAGGAGTATGAAAAATTATACGAAAAAAGACCAAAAAACAAAACCAAAGGCTGCAAGTAAGAGAATCTGTGAATGAATGTCTTAGACTTAGCTATAATCACATAAAAGGAAAAAGAAAAGAAAAGAAAAGAAAAGTGGCTTAAACAATACAGAGCTTCATTTCTTTCTTACGTAAAGTGAGTCTAAAGTATGCAGTCCAGGACTGTTACAGAATTCTAGTATTGATATGATTGAGGATTTGGGGAGAATCTAGATTCTATCACTAAGGAAATAGTTAAGTCAAATGTGATGAACACACACACAGAGTCCAGAAGTCAGTCCAGAAGTCAGAAGGAATGAACTGGATGTGTAGACACAATGTAACTAAATCACAAAGAAAAAAATAGTAGTGGATTAAAATGCAATAGAAGAACAAGACCCATAGTATGTTAAAAAAAAAAAAATATATATATACACACATATACATATGTATATATATATATAAACACTTCATATTTTCTTTTTCTTTTTTTTTAAGATTTTATTTTATTTATTTGACAGACAGAGATCACAAGTAGTCAGAGAGGGAGGCAGAGAGAGAGAGGGGAAAGCAGGCTCCCCACTGAGCAGAGAGCCTGATGCAGGGCTCGATCCCAGGACCCTGGGATCATGACCTGAACCCAAGGCAGAGGCTTTAACCCACTGAGCCACCCAGGTGCCCCAACACTACGTATTTTCAGGTTACTTACATATTCAAAGGTTTCTTAAAGTGGCAACCTGCAAAGCAGAAAAAACAGTGGGCAGTAAAGATGAAAAAGGTTACTGGGGCGCCTGGGTGGCTCAGTCGGTTAAGCATCTGCCTTCAGCTCAGGTCATGATCTCAGGGTCCTGGGATCAAGCCCCACATCTGGCTTCCTGCTTAGCAGGAAGCCTGCTTCTCCCTCTCCCTCTGCCTGCTGCCACCCTGCTTGTACGCTCTCTCTGTCAAATAAATAAATAAAATCTTTAAAAGAAAAGATTAAAGGTAGATGATAGATTGATTGCTAAATAGACAGTCAAAATGACACTTTCTAAGGAACCACATTTGTAGTGTCTCATGACACTGAAATATATGACTAACATTATACTGGAATTCTGTGAAAACCAACAACAGTATTCTTTTTAAAACTTTTTAAATTTATTTTTTAAATTTCTTTTCAGAGTTCTAGAATTCATGGTTTATGCACCACACCCAGTGCTCCATGCAATATGTGCCCTCCATAATACCCACCACCAGGCTCCCACCTCCCGCCCCTCCAAAACCCTCAGACTGTTTTTCAGAGTCCATAGTCTCTCATGGTTCATCTCCCCTTCCAATTTCCCCCAACTCCCTTCTCTTCTCCATGTCCCCATGTCCTCCGTGTTATTCCTTATGCCACAAATAAGCGAAACCATATGATAAGTGACTCTCTCTGCTTGACTTATTTCACTCAGCATAATCTCTTCCAGTCCCATCCATGTTGCTACAAAAGTTGGGTATTCAGCCTTTCTGATGGAGGCATAATACTCCATAGTATATATGGACCACATCTTCCTTATCCATTCGTCCATTGAAGGGCATCTTGTTTTTTTCCACATTTTGGCAACTCTGGCCATTGCTGCTATGAACATTGGAGTACAGATGG
>NW_022634231.1:0-3953 GCF_010015895.1 Lontra canadensis
GTCTCAGGACACAGCATCCTCACGGAAGCCCGAAATAAATGGAGAGAGAGCACAGCAGACGCTCACAGACACAACTGAAAGCGCTGGTGGCTGGACGCAGAGAGCGGTGCCCAGAAAGGAGCCGGTTGGGGTGCACACCGCCTCTGCAGCGGTTCCCCACACAACAGATGCTGAACACGATGCCCATGTCGTGACTTTTTTCATAGGAGGGAAATCCTCTTCAGGTTTCTTCTGCTACTAAGGCTGAGTACAGCCTGCTACTGAGGCTAACGTAGGTGTCTCCAAAAAGCCAAGTGACTTACCATGAACTTTGAGAAAAGTGGGGGAGATTTGTACTTGAAAGCCTAGCTAATAGGATCCAACAGTACATTAAAAAGATTATCCACCATGGCCAGGTGGGATTTATCCATGGGATGCAGGGGTGGTTCAACATTCACAAATCAATGGGATAGAACAAATCAATAAGAGAAGAGAGAAGAACCACATGGTCCTCTCAATTGATGCAGAAAAAGCATTTGACAAAATCCAGCATCCGTTCCTGATTAAAACGCTTCAAAGTATAGGGATAGAGGGAACATTCCTCAACTTCATGAAATCTATCTATGAAAAACTCACAGCGAATATCATCCTCAACGGGGAAAAGCTCACAGCCTTCCCGTTGAGATCAGGAACACGACAAGGATGCCCACTCTCACCACTCTTGTTCAACATAGTACTAGAAGTCCCAGCAACAGCAATCAGACAACAAAAAGAAATAAAAGGTATCAAATTGGCAAAGAAGAAGTCAAACTCTCTCTCTTTGCAGATGGCATGATACTTTATTTTGGAAAACCCTAGAGACTCCACCCCCAAAGTATTAGAACTCATACAGCAGTTCAGTAATATGGCAGGATACAGAATCAATGCACAGAAATTGGTTGCTTTCTTATACACTAACAATGAAAATATAGAAAGGGAAATTAGAGAACCAATTCCATTTACGATAGCACCAAGAACCATAAGATACCTGGGAATAAACCTAACCAAGGAGGTAAGGGATCTGTACTCAAAGAAATACAGAACACTCATGAAAGAGTGAAGAAGACACAAAAAGATGGAAAAGCATTCCATGCTCATGGATCAGAATAAACATTGTGAAAATGTCTATATGCTGCCCAGAGCAATCTACATTGTCAATGCCATCCCTATCAAAATACCACTGACATTTTTCATGGAGCTGGAACGAACAATCCTAAAATTGATATGGAACCAGAAAAGACCCCAAACCGCTGGGGGAATGTTGAAAAAGAAAACCAAAGCTGGGGGCAACACGTTGCCAACCTCAAGCTCTATTACAAAGCTGTGATCATCAAGACAGTATGGTACTGGCACAAAAACAGACTCATAGACCAATGGAACAGAATAGAGAGCCCAGAAATGGACCCTCAACTCTATGGTCAACTAATTTTCAGCAAGGCAGGAAAGAATAGTCAATGGAAAAAAGACAGTCTCTTCAATAATGGTGCTGGGAAAATTGGACAGCCACATGCAGAAGAATGAAACTGAACCATTCTCTGAGTCCATACACAAAGATAAACTCAAAATGGAGGAAAGGCCTTAATGTGAGACAGGAATCCATCAAAATCCTAAAGGAAAACATAGGCAACAACCTCTTCCACCTTGGCCAGAACAACTTCTTGCAAAACACGTCTCTAAAGGCAAAGGAAGCAAAAGCAAAAATGAACTTTTGGGACTTCATCAAGATCACAAGCTTCTGCACAGCCAAGGAAACAGTCAACAAAACAAAGGCAACTCACAAAAGAGGAGAAGATATTTGCAAATGACATTACAGATAAAGGGCTGGTATAAAAGATCAATATAGAACTTCTCAAACTGAATACCTAAAAAACAGATAATCACATCAAAAAACAGGCAGAAGACATGAACAGACACTTCTCCAAAGAAGACATACAAATGGCTAACAGACACATGAAAAAATTTTCATCATCATTAGCCATCAGGTAAATACCAATCAAAACCACATTGAGATACCACCTTACACCAGTTGGAGAGAGCGCCGAATTCTAACCACTAGACCACCAGGGAGGTTCTTACACCAGTTGGAATAGCCAAAATCAACAAGGCAGTAAACAACAAGTGTTGGAGAGGAGGTGGAGAAAGGCGAGCCCTCTTCCACTGTTGGTGGGAATGCAAGTTGGTGCAGCCACTTTGGAAAACAGTGTGGAGATTCCTTAAGATATTAAAAATAGAGCTTTCCTATGACCCTGCAATTGCACTACTGGGTATTTACCCCAAAGATACAGATGTAGTGAAAAGAAGGGCCATCTGTACCCCAATATTCATAGCACCAATGGCCACAGTTGCCAAACTGTGGAAAGAGCCAAGATGCCCTTCAGCAGACAAATGGATGTAGAAGATGTGGTCCATATATACTATGGAATATTATACCTCCATCAGAAAGGATGAATATCCAACATTTGTATCAACATGGACAGGACTGGGGGAGACTAAGCTGAGTGATATAAGTCAAGCAGAGAAAGTCAATTATCATATTGTTTCACTTACTTGTGGAGCATAAGGAATAACACTGAGGACATTAGGAGAAGGAAAGGAAAGTGAATTGGGGGAAATCAGAGGGGGAGATGAACCATGAGAGCCTGTGGACTCTGAGAAACAAACTGAAGGTTTGGAAGGGAGGCAGGTAGGGGGCTTGATGAGCCTGATAGTGGGTTTTATTTATTTTTTAAAAATATTTAATTTATTTGAGAGGTAGAGAGAGACAGTGAAAGAGAGAGAGATGAAAGGAGAGAGGTCAGCGGGAGAAGCAGTATTCCTGCTGAGCAGGGAGCCCAATGTGCGACTCGATCCCAGGACTCCAGGATCATGACCTGAGCTGAAGGCAGTCGCTTAACCACCCAGGCGCCCCCTGAGAGTGGGTTTTAAGGAGGGCACGGATTGCATGGAGCAATGGGTGTGGTGCATAAACAATGAATCTTGGAACACTGAAAAAATAAAATTTTAAAAAGGAAAGAAAGAAAGAAATTTGTTGAGGGGGTAGAAGTTCAGGGTTCTGCCAGACACAAACATCCACTGTGAAGGTCAACTATGAAAGGCACCTTCCTCAGGAGGTGGAACACAGATTACCTCCTAGCCCCCAGAAACCTCCTCCTTCGCCTCACTCGGGACAAACTATAAGAGCTGGGAGTGACCTCAATTCCTCCTTTCAACTATTCCCAATATTGAACCCATCAGCAAATCCTCTGAGCTCCATCTTCAATAGGAATCCAGAATAGCACAAACCCCTCCTTCCAAGGCCACGTGTCTGGTCCAGGCTGGAGCCCATCTCTGCCTGAGTTCCTGGAAAAGCTTCATCATTGACCTCCCTTGCCCATCCTCAACTCTGTGTCATCTGTTCTCAACACTGTAGCCAGGATGGCCCAGTGAAACAGGGTCCCACAGGATCACAGCAATGGCTTTCTGTCACCCTACTGTCACCTCCCTGAGATCATGTCCTAAACTGTTTCCTGAGGCCACAGCCTTGTTGCTGTTCCTGGAAATACCTGGTATGCTCTGGCCCCAGGGCCTTTGCATATGCTTTGCCTTCCATTTAGAAGGCTCTTGGTGTGATATCATTCACTTTCTTTCGAACTTGACTCAAGCTTCACCTTCCTAGTGAAGTCCCATCTGGCCACTCTGTAATAGCAAGCACCGCCGTTCCCTCCCCTGCAGCATCCCAGCCCTGTCTGCTGCTTTCTATTTCCAGAGCAATTATCACAGTCACCAGGCCATCTCGGCAAGTGGGAAACGGAGGCCTACGCAGATTGTTTCAACACAGACTCCCTGCGATTTCCTAGTCCAGAGCCCTGGGGGAAAAGGTGACCAGAGCTCTTGCAAGGCAGGTACCCAGGACAATGGGTCCCCCTGTGGCACCCTGAAGACCATCAGGAAAACGA
>NW_022634232.1:0-3951 GCF_010015895.1 Lontra canadensis
TTTGAATCTCCCTGATGGCTAGTGATGATGAACATTTTTTCATGTGTTTGATAGCCATTTGTATGCCTTCATTGGAGAAGTGTCTGTTCATATCTTTTGCCCATTTTTTGATATGATTATCTGTTTTGTGTGTATTGAGTTTGAGGAGTTCTTTATAGATCCTGGATATCAACCTTTTGTCTGTACTGTCATTTGCAAATATCTTCTCCCATTCCATGGGTTGCCTTTTTGTTTTGTTGACTGTTTCCTTTGCTGTGCAGAAGCTTTTGATTTTGATGAAGTCCCAAAAGTTCATTTTTGCTTTTGTTTCCTTTGCCTTTGGAGACATATCTTGAAAGAAGTTGCTGTGGCTGATATCGAAGAGGTTACTGCCTATATTCTCCTGTAGGATTCTGATTGATTCCTGTCTCACATTGAGGTCTTTTATCCATTTTGAGTTTATCTTTGTGTACAGTGTAAGAGAATGGTCGAGTTTCATTCTTCTACATATAGCTGTCCGGTTTTCCCAGCACCATTTATTGAAGAGACTGTCTTTTTTCCACTGTATATTTTTTCCTGTTATGTCGAAGATTATTTGACCATAGAGTTGAGGGTCCATATCTGGGCTCTCTACTCTGTTCCACTGGTTTATGTGTCTGTTTTTATGCCAGTACCATGCTGTCTTGGTGATCACAGCTTTGTAGTAAAGCTTGAAATCAGGTAATGTGATGCCCCCAGTTTTATTTTTGTTTCTCAACATTTCCTTAGCAATTCGGGGTCTCTTCTGGTTCCATACAAATTTCTGGATTATTTGCTCCAGCTCTTTGAAACATACAGGTGGAATTTTGATCGGAATAGCATTAAAAGTATAGATTGCTCTAGGCAGTATAGACATTTTAACAATATTTATTCTTCCAATCAAGAACATGGAATGGTCTTCCATCTTTTTGTGTCTTCTTCAATTTCTTTCACGAGTGTTCTGTAGTTCCTCGTGTACAGATCCTTTACCTCTTTGGTTAGGTTTATTCCCAGGTATCTTATGGTTCTTGGTGCATAGTAAATAGAATCGATTCTCTAATTTCCCTTTCTGTATTTTTTGTTAGTGTATAAGAAAGCCACTGATTTCTGTACATTGACTTTGTATCCTGCCACGTTACTGAATTGCTGTATGAGTTCTAGTAGTTTGGGGGTGGAGTCTTTTGGGTTTTCCATATAAAGAATCATGTAATCTGTGAAGAGAGAGAGTTTGACTTCTTCCTTGCCAATTTGGATACCTTTTATTTCTCTTTGTTGTCTGATTGCTGTTGCTAGGACTTCTAATACTATTTTGAACAAGAGTGGTGAGAGTGGGCATCCTTGTTGTGTTCCTGATCTCAATGGGAAGGCTGCAAGCTTTTTCCCGTTGAGAATGATATTTGCTGTGGGTCTTTCATAGATAGATTTGATGAAGTTCAGGAATGTTCCCTCTATCCCTGTACTTTGAAGCATTTTAATCAGGAACAGATGCTGGATTTTGTCAAATGCTTTTTCTGCATCAATTGAGAGGACCACGTGGTTCTTCTCTCTTCTCATATTAATTTGTTCCAGCACATTGATTGATTTGCGAATGTTGAACCATCCTTGTAGCCCAGGGATGAATCCCACCTGGTCATGGTGGATAATCTTTTTAATGTGCTGTTGGATCCTGTTTGCTAGGATCTTGTTGAGAATCTTAGCATCCATATTCATCAGTAATATTGGTCTGAAATTCTCCTTTTTGGTAGGGTCTTTGCCCGGTTTGGGGATCAGGGTAATGCTGGCTTCATAGAAAAAGGTTGGAAGTTTTCCTTCTGCTTCAATTTTTTGAAACAGCTTCAGGAAAATAGGTGTTATTTCTTCTTTGAAAGTTTGGTAGAATTCCCCCAGGGATCCATCAGGTCCTGGGCTCTTGTTTTTTGGGAGGTTTTTGATCACTGCTTCAATCTCGTTACTAGATATCGGTCTATTCAGGTTGTCAATTTCTTTCTGGTTCAATTTTGGGAGTTTAGAGTTTTCCAGGAATGCATCCATTTCATCTAGGTTGCTTAGCTTATTGGCATATAACTGTTGATAATAACTTCTGATGATTGTTTCTACTTCCTTGGTGTTAGTTGTGATCTCTCCCTTTTCATTCATAATTTTATGAATTTGGGCTTTCTCTCTTTTCTTTTGGATTAGTGTGGCCAATGGTTTATTGATATTATTGATTCTTTCAAAAAACCAGCTTCTAGTTTCATTGATATGTTCTACTGTATCTCTGGTTTCTACCTCATTGATCTCAGCTCTAATCTTGATTATTTCCCTTCTTATGTGTGGAGTTGGTTTGATTTGTTGTTGATTCTCCAGTTCTTTAAGGTGTAGAGACAACTGGTGTGTTCTGGATTTTTCAATTTTTTTGAGGGAGGCTTGGATGGCTATTTGTTTCCGCCTTAGGACCGCCTTTGCTGTATCCTATAGGTTTTGGACCGAAGTGTCTTCATTCTCATTGGTTTCCATGAATTGTTAGAGTTCTTATTTGATCTCCTGGTTGATCCAAGCATTCTTAAGCAAGGTGGTCTTAGCTTCCAGGTGTTTGAGTTCCTTCCGAACTTTTCCTTGTGATTGAGCTCCAGTTTCAAAGCATTGTGATCTGAGAATGTGCAGGGAATAATCTCAGTCTTTTGGTATCGGTTGAGTCCTGATTTGTGACCCAGTATGTGGTCTCTTCTTGAGAAGGTTCCATGTGCACTTGAGAAGAATGAGTATTCTGTTGTTTTAGGGTGGAATATTCTGTATATATCTATGAGGTCCATCTGGTCCAATGTGTCATTCAATGCTCTTGTTTCTTTATTGATTTTCTGCTTTGATGATCTGTCTATTTCTGAGAGAGGTGTGTTAAGATCTTCTACTATTAATGTATTCATATCAATATGACTCTTTATCTTGATTAACAGTTTTCTTATGTAATTGGCTGCTCCCATATTGGGGGCATAGATATTTACAATTGTTAGATCATCTTGGTGGATAGTCCCTTTAAGAATTATGTAGTGTCGCTTTTTCGCAACGGGTTTGCCGCCAGAACACAGGTGTCGTGAAAACCACCGCTCAACCTAAGCCAGAATGGGGAAGGAAAAGACTCATATCAACATTGTTGTCATCGGACACGTAGATTCGGGCAAGTCTACCACTACTGGTCATCTGATCTACAAATGTGGTGGGATCGACAAAAGAACTATTGAAAAATTCGAGAAGGAGGCTGCTGAGATGGGAAAAGGCTCCTTCAAGTATGCCTGGGTCTTGGATAAACTGAAAGCTGAACGTGAACGTGGTATCACCATTGATATCTCCCTGTGGAAATTCGAGACCAGCAAGTATTATGTGACCATCATTGATGCTCCAGGACACAGAGACTTTATCAAAAACATGATTACAGGCACATCTCAGGCTGACTGTGCTGTCCTGATTGTTGCTGCTGGTGTTGGTGAATTTGAAGCCGGTATCTCCAAGAATGGGCAGACCCGTGAGCATGCCCTTCTGGCTTACACACTGGGTGTAAAACAACTAATTGTTGGTGTTAACAAAATGGATTCCACTGAGCCACCCTACAGCCAGAAGAGATACGAGGAAATCGTTAAGGAAGTCAGCACCTACATTAAGAAAATTGGCTACAACCCCGACACAGTAGCATTTGTGCCAATTTCTGGTTGGAATGGTGACAACATGCTGGAGCCAAGTGCTAACATGCCTTGGTTCAAGGGATGGAAAGTCACCCGTAAAGATGGGAATGCCAGTGGAACCACACTGCTTGAAGCTCTGGATTGCATTCTGCCACCAACTCGTCCAACTGACAAGCCCTTGCGTCTGCCTCTCCAGGACGTCTACAAAATTGGTGGTATTGGTACTGTCCCTGTGGGCCGAGTGGAGACTGGTGTTCTTAAACCTGGCATGGTGGTCACCTTTGCTCCAGTCAATGTT
>NW_022634233.1:0-3951 GCF_010015895.1 Lontra canadensis
GGCATCTCAGGAGGGGCTTCCCGAATCCTGTGCCCCGGATGAAACTGGGACAGTAGCTGCAGGACATTCTCTCATGAGGATTGGGACCAAGGATTGCATCCAACTCCTTGGGCATTAGTACTGTTCCATTCCCTGCTCTCCCCATCACCACTGTGCTGAGCACTCCTGACAATCCATCTGTGAAACACTGCACCAGAGTTTTCAGGGTGAGTCCCAGGATGAGCACAGCTAGGTGATCGGTGCCCCTGTGGCTTGGGATGGGTTCTGTCCATGGTTGTCCCAGACTGGGGTGCCCATCATCCTTCTCTTCAGGGGACTGGCACTGGACCTCCGTGTCCTCACGTTCTCCCCAGGGGTGCTGGTCCCCAGGCCAGACACCTGCTGGTCTGAGGGTGACCCACTCTGCCTCTATAGCGTCTCCTTTGCCAGAGTCCTTCCCCTGGAGCTCCCGCATCACTGACACATACTCCCCACCTGCATAAACCCCTTCCTTCTACTTGCATGCTCTTAGTCTATGTCCTTGTGGGACCCTGTGATTTGGAGCCTGGTTTGGACCAGAGGCAGGGGAAAGTGTCTCTGGCCTTGACTTGAGAGTGATGCATTTGCCCTCTTTGTTGTGTCTTCCAGCTTTCTGCATTCCCATGGTGTGTGTGTGGTCCACAAGAGGAAGCAGCCATGTCCTGTCTGGGGTCAGGCTGTTGTGTTCCAGCAGGAACACGGGGCTCGGCCCCAAGATTGGGCCTATATCCACTACAGGGACCTCTATGATTCCATCTCAACTGTAATCCATCAGGGGGTTTCAGTATGGCATAAAGGAAATTCCGTGTCAAAGAAATACAGGAAAAAAAAAACAGTCCCCTTTGAAAATAGGTGGGCAGACACCAAGGCACCCACTGGGTGATTCCACTTACAGAAACCTCCAGAACAGGTGAAGGAACAGAAGAGAAAGTGGCTTAGGCATTGGGTGGGGCCAGGCTGTGGGAGAAATGGACAGGGAGAGGTTGGGCTCGGGGTCTCCTCTGGGGAAGGAGATGATCCGCAGTGATGTTCTGTGCTGTGAGGGGCGGGCGCCAGGGAAGGACTTAGTGCTCAGCACGAGTTCAACTGAAAACAATGAATTTTATTTAAAATAGATAGTAGACAGCATACAGGACACGGAAAGCTACTATCACAGTGACTATGTACCAGAGAGAAAGAACACGGGGGGGTGGGTTGAAACATTCTGACAGGGAGGTGGGGTCAGAGGATGGAACTGAGGACAATTGTATAGGGAGCTCTCCCCACAGATCAGTGGGCTCTGGATGGGTCTCTGGGAGCCCCCCAAGAGCAGGTGTAGGGGCAGGGGTTGGGATAAGGGCAGGGACAGGAGTACAGCCAAATGTAAGAGCAGGGACAGGGGCAGGAGCAAGGGGAGGGACAGGGTCAGCAGAAGTGGCAGGTGCAGGACCCAGAGCTAGAGCTTGGTCAGGGACAGGAACAGGAACAGCAGTGCAGGCAGGGCCAGGAAAAGGGCAGGAGCAAGAAGCAGGAGTTGGGTCTGGGGCGGGAACAGGGGAAGAGGCTGGAGCAGGGGAAGAGACAGAGGCCCTGGTAGGGAATAGGGAAGGGCCAGAGTTCCTTGTAGAGGCAGGGGAAGGAGCTGGTGAAGGGGTAGGAGTAGGGGCAGGAATGGCGGGAGTACTGGGTATTGAGCAGGAAAGGGACACAGGGAGGAACATGGGAAGGGGCAGTGGTCCTGGCAGGGGGAGGGGCAAGGTCAGGAACAGGGACAGGAGTTGGGTGTGGGGCAGGAAAAAGGGCACAGGCAGAGTCAGGGGAAAGGGCAGGGGTCCTGGCAGGGTTGGGGAAGGTTCAGGAGATGGGTCTGGGGCAGGAAGAGGGACACAGGCAGGGGAAAGTGTTGGGGTACTGGCAGGGGCACAGGCAGTGGCAGGGGAAAGGGAAGGGGTATGAGCAGAGATTGGGACAGTGTCTGGGGCACAGGCAGGGACAGGGGAAGGGGCAGGGGTCCTGACAAGAGCAAAGGAAGGGTCCGGAAGAGAGGAAGGGACTGTGGCTGTGGCAGAAACAGGGGCAGAGGCAGGGCCAGGAGCAGGTGTAGGAACAGGGTAGGAACTGGGTCAGTGGCCAGAACAAGAGCACAGGCAGGGGCAGGGGAAGGGGCAGTGGAAGTGAAAGTGGCAGGATGGGGGACAGGAGCTGGGTCTGGGGCAAGAACTAGGGCACAGGCATGGGCAGGGGAAGGGGCAGTGGCCCTCATGGGGGAAGGGGAATTGGTCCTTGCAGGGGCTGGGAGAGGGGAATGGCTGGAGCTGGGTCAGATGCCCTGGCGACGGCTGGTGTAGGATCCAGGACAGGACATGACACTGTGGTAGGATCAATGGCACAGTCAGGAACAGTGGAAGGGAAATTAGCCTTGTTTGGGGCATGTGAAGTGGCAGGATCAGGGACAGGACGTGGGTCCGGGGCAGTACCAGGGGCACAGGTACGGGTAGGGGAAGGGGCAGTGGGACTCTCAGGGGCAGGGGCAGGGGAAGGGAACTCGGTCCATGCAGGGGCTGGGGCAGGGGAGCGGGCTGAAGCAGGGGCAGAGGCTGGGTCTGGGGCAGTACCAGGGGCGCAGCAAGGGGAAGGGGCAGTGGCTATGGTAGGGGCTGGGGAAGTGGCAGGGTCAGGGTCAGGGTTTTGAAGTGGGTCAGATTCAGTGGCAAAGGCTGGTGCAGGATCGAGGGCAGGAGCTGGACCTGAGGCAGGATCAGGGGCACACACAGGGGCAGGGGAAGTGGCTGGGGCCGGAGCAGGCACCAGCTCTTCCTGGGCAGAATCAGGCTCTCCATGGCCAGGTTCCTGGCCACCTGCTGACTGCTGGTCTCCCGCTGAAGTCACGGCAGGCATCTTCCCTCACTTCCCAACTCCTGCTGATGTTGGGGCTCCTCGGATGGAGCAGCTGTGAGAGGAGAAAAGGTCACGCGCATGCCTGCCTCTCTGTGTGCCTTTGCGCAGACAGGACCCAGCCCAGGCCTCCCAGAGAAGCAGCAGCCAGGAAGGAACCTTCAGCAGGACGTCTCCCCGACTACAGCCCACCCGCTGGGTGCTCTGAGCCCAGTCCTTTCTCCTGGCCCCACACCAGCCTGTGGGGCTCCACCCTGTGGTGGCCCCAACCATCCTCACACACCCCCAGGCACCCAGCCCCAGGCTTCTCACCCTCGGGCTCTGCTTCTGCTGGTGGCCTTGGAGGTGTAGAAGGCTTTCCTGGGACCGCGGACTCCTGTGTCAAGGAGGAGAGCATCTCTGCCAGCCTGCTGTCATCATCTGTGGCCTTCTGCAAAGACAGGGACTGATAGCTGGCCCACAAACATCACACTCCTGCCTGGCCAACCCCACTGTCCTCCTGGCCATTCCTCCTGCTGCTTCCAAATCAGACACAGACCTGTGTGTGCACAGCCCTGCACCCAGCAAAGGGACCCACACCTGCAGGGCTCTCAGGATCAACTTTGGGCAGAAGCTCGCATCCCCTACACCCCACCCCACCCAGCCAGCCTTGACCTTGAATGTGACCTGACCACTGGGCATCTGACCTCTCCTTAACGTGCTCCTGCTCAGGAAGGCCCCACCCCACATGAGCCCTCCTTCCACACATATGCATGCAGACATACACGCGTGCGCACACACACGCATACACACTCACACACGGGGAGGGGACCTGGGGCTCCACAGGTTGATCAGAGCATGTGGGGCTGGGTGTCCGGCTCTGACTTCCCAGTGTCACCTTTCACTCCTTCCTGCCAAATAGCCAGATGCGTCAGACAGTCCTGAGACAACGTCCCGAGTGACGGCATGTGTTTGCCAGGCGTGCTGTCCTCTGCCTGCAGCCTCCGAATTGGGGATGCAACATGCAGACATTTTGTTCATTTGGGGATCTCTAAAGAAATGACATGGGTAGGGGGCTGT
>NW_022634234.1:0-3950 GCF_010015895.1 Lontra canadensis
CCTCAGAGCACATCTCAACTCAGAGGAGCTGAACTCCAGGTGCTCGAGGGTAAAATGCACACTGGATTCTGAAACTAGAAGAAGGAAGAAGAAGTGAAATTGTCTTATTGAGATCTTTAGAACAATTCTCATTAACGTAAATACATGAGGAAGGGATACATCATTTTATCTTTCCTATCACATTCATCTTATCTCTGGGCTAGGACACTTATGGGCTGTAAAAACTCTCAAGTGTGACTCAAGTGCCTATGATCAGCCCAGGCACATGACCGTGCCTGGATTGCCCTGTTGCTTGTCACACTCATGCCCAGCACAACCCAGGCCCATGGAAACCACCTCCATGCTAGCTGGTTTGGCTCACTGGTCAACCGAGGGACTAGGGAGGATGGCAGTAAACCCATGATCATTGCTCCACTGTTCCCATTTCAGAGAACAATCTGCTTGTTGGAGGTGAGAGGAGAAAGGAAATAAGAAATTAATGATTCAGGGAGGGATAAGGGAGCATAGCAGGATGGAACAGAGGAGGGGAGGAAATCATGGGAACAGAAAGTCATGGGCAGCCCCGTGGCTGTCTCTTGAAAGAATGGGATGACAGGCATTGCTTCTAGGTCCTGGTTATGAAAGCTGAGGGCTGGGAAGGGCCAGAGACCGCGGATGCCTTCCTTGTCAGTGGGGTAAAGGGATCACGGTTCCGGGGCTAGTAAGGTGGGGGGGCTGCAGAGCTGAGGACAGAAATTGAGTTGGGGGTCAGGGACATGATCCCAGAGATAGTGACCTGAGTCCTCACCTCACCCTGAGTGTCCCCTTTCCCTTCCCAAGGCAAGGCTATGTCTGTTACCATAGCTCTGCACAGAGAAGACAGTTTCGCAGAGTGCACAGACTCAGAACCATACATATATCCACAGTCTGTATGCCATTATTTTCTCTTTCATTCCTTTATACTATTTCTTTTCTTTCTTTTTCTTTTCTTTTGGTAATGATTTATTTTTCTGTTGGGAGATCATTTGACGGGGCGGGAGCAAAAGAAGAGGGAGAAAGAATCCCAAGCAGATCGCCCGCTCAGTGCAGAGCCTGACAGGGGACTCAACTCCAGGACCCTGCGACATAGGCCTGAGCTAAAATCAGGACTCACACACATCACCAGCTGAAGAAACCAGGCACCCTCTGCTCCCTCCTATCGATAAGCTCCTTTTTGTAACTTTGCTTACTTTCCTCTTTCCTGCTTTTTATGATTCTCATCCTGTAGGACCTGGGCTTATGCAGGCACTCAATGTTCTTGGATCTTCAAATCTATAGTCTCTCGCCTCAGCCCTGCTCAACAACTTCCTCAGCATTTTCCTGGTTTCTGGTCCCCGAGTCTGCATGAAAAAGCGAGTGCACAAATCGGCCATAGGCAGACGGTACATGAAGATGGGTTTCTGACCACAACCAATCCAGGACCCAATGCTTGGTGTCAGCAGAGCAAACAGGCCTCCTATGTATGTCAGACTTGGAAGGAGGTTGGCTGCTGAATGTAGCAAATGGCCAGGAATCTGCAGCAGATCCCGCAGCACAACTCGCCCCCAAACGGCAATAATTTTATCTGAGAGCTTCCGTAACTCTTGTCCCACTCTGCACCTCAGACTGTCGGACCAGAATACAACTAAGTATGGACCGACCCCTAACAACCACGTAGGATACCTCACTTCTAGACAGCTCACTGAGGCTCTCTGTGCCAATAGGCTCCCATCGTGGCATAGCTGAGGCCTTTCCTTTTCCCCACTAGCACGACTTCTCACTCTTCGGCTTGATGTTGAGTCTCTGCCAAATGCACGTAATGGTGGCATGACTCCCCTGCTCTAGCAAGCTCTAGATGTTCTTTGCCTGTTGTCATTTGGCTGGCCTTTCTTTACTGGACAGGTCATCCCACAGGCACCACCGAGTCCCTGTCTGAGCTGCCTGTTGCTTCAAAAGCCCAGCTTTCCAGCCAGTGTGGTGCCCACAAGACCCCTTGGGCCTTGCTGCCTGCAGCTTGTCGAGTCTTTGAGGACCTGGTGTGTGAGCACTGCATCTGAAATTGGCTCTCTTGCAGTGAGTTCCTAGGCTGTTGATACTCAGGCTGGCACCTGGGCCTTGTTTTGGGGTCCCATCTTTTTGGCCTCCTTGGTGGAATCAGACCATTCCTTCTTGTGCCCTTATGCTGTCTTTTTTGTTTGAGTGTTGTGTTGTGCTGTGTACAAGTGTTGTGTGTCATAAGAAGAAGAATCAGAGCATGGAACCATGTATAGGCACTTGTGAATCTTGTCTGAGCCAGCCTCACAGACCAGGGAACTGATGATCTCAGCAGATTGTCATCCACCTGGGTGAACTGGGCTGAAGGTCCCCACTCAAACCAGCTGAAGTTCTCCCACTACATCAATGTGGGGTCCTAGGAGTATCCTCTCTAGTTATCCACTGGCTGGAGAGTCCATATTAGATGGACCTCTATTTAGAGGAAGCCACCTGCCATTTTGGGGGCTCAAAGCATGTTATACACAAATGTTCTATTTTGACCAATCATCACCACTTCTCTTTGGAATCCTCTAAACCTAAACTCTCTCTTCTCCCTGAAAAAAGGAAAAACAAAAAAAAACGAAGAAGAAGAAGTCTCCTTCTCCTTTGTACTTTCATCACAATCTCAATTCTTATTCCCCACAACTTCACCAACAATGATTTGGGTCTTCAGGGCCAATTCAGGACAATCTGATTTGAGCAAAATCATTCATTTGAGAACCGGGTAAGTAACACATAAGATACAGCATCAAGGCTCCCATCTAGTTCTTTTTTCATTTTGTATAGGATTAGGTAAAAAATTCTTCTCATTTTTCATAAACCCCTTGCTGCCATTCACCCAGAATGACCCCTTTACTCCTTTTTTTCTTACTATGATCGTTATAATATTTATTATCCTTCTTAAGTCAGAATGTACCCAATGCCACTCCTCTCTCAGTTTCTGACTGTGGGATGTGCCATCCATCCCTGGACCCCATGGGAAATCCCTGTGGGAAATTCCGATTTCATCAAATGAAAGGAATCACCAATACCGTAACTTCCAACTGCTGGGTGAGCTCCAAAAGGACGCCACTTTTGGTTACTCAGGCACACGATTTGGAGGAATTACTATTCATGCCCCCAATTAAAACAATGTTCCCATTGGTGGAAACCGCATAAATAAGAAAGCCTGTAAGAAACCTATCTCTAATTATGGGAAAATTTACTGGTAATACAAATTATGTCCCAGATGGAATAAGGATCTGTCTCACCTTTTGGTGGCATAGTGATTTGATAGTCGTGCCATTGCCATAGATTTCTTCTTGGCAGGATGTGGTGGCATCTGTGTTACTGTTTACTTACACCTTTTGTGCTTGGCCCGCAAAAGTAGGGCAGGTAGAACAGGCTCCGGAAGGCCTTAAGGAAGAAGCTGTTTGGCATTAAGGTTGATCCTCATGGCTTAGGGGATTTGTTTTCTTGGCCTGGGTTGGGCAATAGGGGTTCCTGTTTGGAAGCACCCTATATAGACTCTTAACACGTTCTTGTTTGTTGTGTTTGTCTTCATAGCGGTCATAGTGCTGGTCCACTGCGTTCTAGACAGAGTCTTACAAGCACCTAACAGATGTTCTGTCATCACATGCATGGTCAAGAAGATCTTCCAATACAGCTGCCTATGAAGATGACTAGACCATGTCCAGCAGTGAAGGGTGGGATCTCTGGTCTTCTCTGACTGGGCCAACCTCTCCCAAGTGAGATAAGGCCCAAAATGGGGACAGACACGTGGAAGACACGAATGGGCAGTGCCATGACCGTACATAAAAATAGGTCTCTGGGGGCGCCTGGGTGGCTCAGTGGGTTAAGCCTCTGCCTTCGGCTCAGGTGATGATCTCAGCATGCTGGGTTCGAGCCCCGCATCGGGCTCTCTGCTCAGTGGGGAGCCT
>NW_022634235.1:0-3949 GCF_010015895.1 Lontra canadensis
AAATGTCATGTGTTCTATAAAATGAAGGGCCAAATAACAATAAAAAATCTGGAAAATAAATGATAATAGTTAATATAATAAATTCAATCAAAGTTTCAAAAGATAAATTGATGAAAATCGATCAGAAAGCAAAATTTGCAACACAAAAATTTGACACTTAGGACATATAAGAGAATGAGAGGAATAATAAAATATGACCCAACATATACTTATGAGCATATCTGTAAATGTGTATGACATCAATTTCTTTTGGAAAGATTATTTATTTATTTATTTATTTTATTTTATTTTATTTTTTTTTTATTTTTTTTTAAAGATTTTATTTATTTATTTGACAGACAGAGATCACAAGTAGGCAGAGAGGCAGGCAGAGAGAGTGAGAGGGAAGCAGGCTCCCTGCTGAGCAGAGAGCCCGATGTGGGGCTCGATCCCAGGACCCTGAGATCATGACCTGAGCCGAAGGCAGCGGCTTAACCCACTGAGCCACCCAAGCGCCCTATTTATTTATTTTTAAGTTAATCTCATAAAAAGAACTTTTTCTACACCAATATATGAGTGACAATATTGAATGATGATGTAAAGACCACATAAAAATAAAATAAATAATCTATTAAAGGGTATTTTCTTGAAAATAGTGAATACTGTCCTGAAAACAGTTTCTTGATAATCCTCAAAATGATGTAGGCTGATATCCTAAATTCTCCTTGAGAGAAATTATGGTTATATGAGAAGCAATCTATGCAGTCATACATACAAAATCTCATGTTTCAAATACTGTTGTATATTTTATATGTGGACAATAAATTTTAGGAGATGGAACAAAGTTCTAGATGCATATCCTCAGCCATAATGTGGTATGTAACTATGCTGACAGAATGGGGAGGGGAGGGGAAAACGTTGATGATGTAGGAAGGGGATGATTCTTCATCCGCAGTGGCCTGAGTTATAAATCATGGCATGGTATTTCGGATTTAGGAATCAAGCATTAGAGATGAGTGTATTATTTTAAAAAAACTGAGGAAGGGGGCCCCTGGGTAGCTCAGTGGGTTAAAGCCTCTGCCTTTGGCTCAGGCCATGATCTCAGGGTCCTGGAATCAAGCCCTGCATCAGGTTCTCTGCTCAGCAGGGAGCCTGCTTCCTCCCTCTCTCTGCCTGCCTCTCTGCCTACTTGTGATCTCTGTCAAAAAAATAAATAAAATATTAAAAAAAAACTGAGGAAGTACTGGTAAAAATTGTAAATGGCTTCGAAGTATCTGCCTCAGGTGTCAAGAGGCATAGGTTATGGGACCATCATTTTATCCTATGGTCTGTTGATGCAATGTCCATGCATTCTTGGAATAATATACTAAAGTTATAAAAAAGTTATTTCATTTAGTAATTTACATGTATTCAAATTATTGCAGATGTGCATCTCCTAATCTACTGGGAAATACCTACATCAGGGTTCTGGGTCTATGTGAAGCAGTTGGTTTTCAATTATTGGGTGGTCATGGTCAACTTGCAGAGGAAAAACTGGGAAAGCTGGTTGTGTTTATAGTTAAAGAGGTACTGCATCTGACACAGAAGCCACTTTAGATATTGAATATCTGGTTCCAAACTCTAATGTGAAGAATTATATTTTCATGTAAAAATAAATAGATTATTTCACCATTATTTTAATTTTACCCAATGGCATTATGAAAGCCAGTCTATTTACTTTGCAAAAGATTTGCATCTGCTTCAATCATTTAAACTTCACTCAAACTTTTGGATCTGGCATCAGCATTACTGTCAATAGGGAGTGCAGTAAAAGGGAAAGAGATGGTTTCTTAGTCAGTTGGAGAACGAAGGCTTGAACCTGAAGAAGGTCCATACATGGCAGAGAGGATAGGACTATACACGTCTATTGATCATCTCCCCAGGGTGGAACCTACCATATGTGAGATTGGTGCCAGGAATTTATTTTATTTATTCCTGACCAAAGTCTCTTGAGTTTGATACAACCATCAATACGACTACAGAGAGTTGCTGATGATAAATCAAGTTTCAGAAATTTCAGGGAATTCATTGTGTTTCCTGTCTTAACACAGATGGAAAATAGATGCAGATATTTACATATGAAATTTGTATTTAAAAAGAATCCTATCTTAACACTAAATATTTTAGGCAACAATTATGAAATAAAAATGGTCATTTTTAACTGCTCAAAACTAAATAGAAATTAAAAGTATTAAACCTATTAATTAAAAATGTACCAGATATGAAACAGAGTCAAGAATTTATACAAGTTATTTATGCCTCAATAAATTAGTTTAGTTCTTCTATATTGTCATTTCAAGATATTTCTTGTTTCCTATCTATTTCAGTCTTAATCTTATTTTCTCTTGTTCCCTTCAATAATACAACTTTAATCCATAGTGTAGAGAATACACACATCACTTCCAGATCCTCTCAATGAACTCTGATCCATGTCCTGCCCCAATACCAAAGTTGCCCTATGTGGTTTTGCTTACAAAGATCAACCGCTTCTTTATTTTCTCCCCTTTAAATCGCTTTGTAAATGTATATTTCTCATAATGAGAAAAGCCCTCTAAATAATCTAACATACATAATTTGCATATTACCATTTTGAATTTAGCTTAATATCATTTAATAAGCATTATCAATATTACAGATAATCTTTTTCCTAGGTTTCCAATGTTCCTATTCAATTGCAAATAAGGCTTGAAAAACTTCTCACTTTATCGATTCACATATTTACAGAATAAAGTGATTTTTCAAATATAGGATCATTATCATAAAGATTAAAAGTGGATTCCATGTGATGAGAAGTAATTTAGTTAAAACTATATATGATCCATTGGCAAATCTAGAAATGTGTTCTCTAGATACCAGACAATGTAGAATTTTCTTCTGAAGCAAATGAATCTCAAAAAAAGATCATTTAGATCACTAAATAAATCTGGTCACAATCAATTTTGTCTAATTATTGCATAGTTGCAACAAGAATGTACATTTAACAAAGAAATTTCTATCATTTTCCCTAAAATTTTATAAGAAATCTCAGACTAAACTTTAATAAGCATCTGAATGTAAAAAACAAAAATCACCAATTTTCATATAAATTTGGGTTGCTTCTTCTCTTTTCAAGAACTCTGTCATACTTTCATGTGAACTTTCCCAAAATAAACTTCTTTACCCACCTATGGGGGAAGAATTCTCTAAAAGACCTATCAGACCTTTTTCCACAGGACTACCATGAACCTACTGGCTGCACAAAGCCTACCTCAATTCTTTGAAAAATGTGTTCATACTTGTATCTGCATGCCCATAGATAATAATTATTTTGCACTGCTATCTGTTATCTTGATTTTATGGTATTATGAAATGACTTCCCTAGAATGTATGAGGTTGCCAAGTGGACAATCCTCTGGAGTCCAGCCAAGCATGGTTCCCTACAGCATCTCTGCAATGAGTCATACATGAAATTTTTCATGCCTTCTAATGTTTCCACAACAGTTTCTATTAAAGAGGACAAACAGTACAGAGTTCAGAATGCTTTCATGACCTAGGAATTAAGGCTCATTTGAAATAGTCAACCAATGTGTATTTTGTATTTGTTTAGATGGTTATAAAGCTTGTGATCCTAAGGATTTTATTGTACACAGAGATCTAAAATGTATAGTATTCATATGTGCCTATATCTGTATGTTTCTGCATATATATCTTCATGAAATATCACATCAGAGAATCAGTACTGATAAACAGGTAAGTAGGTAGAGAGATATATGGAGAGATATCTGATTTAACAGTATATACTTTGTCTTTAGATTCAGACAGAAGAGAAGTTTATTTATTGCTTTATTGTAAAACATGCTGCAGATTTTTGGAGCCAATGTTAGATCTAATGCTAGCTGTCACTTACTAGAAATGTAAACTTGGATTAATGAATTCAACTCTTTGAGCCTTT
>NW_022634236.1:0-3945 GCF_010015895.1 Lontra canadensis
AAAGGCTCCCAGACTGAAGCCAAGACTCTGATTCTAGGATGTACAGTCTCAAATTTAACTTGAGAAAATTTGCCTCCTTGCTCGCCGTAAATCAACACGTTGGCCCCCATAATGGTATCAACAAAATCTAATTCTGAATGGTGATCTGAGCCCAATAGAGGAAATATTTGTGTGGTGATTATAGACTGAGACATTAATCATTCTGTAATTATTAGCACATATTTTATCAATCTCCTGGCTAGATTGTACTCGCCAGGTCCGTCCTGGTTCAAAACATCAAAATATAAAAATTTGGCAAACTGGAGAAAAGGGGGGGAAAATGTCCTTATGTCTCTCTCTTGGGAACTTAGGGTGTGTGTGTATGTGTGTGCATGCGCATCTGTGTGTGTGCGTGTTCACACGTGGGGGCATGTTCACGTGCGTGTATGTGTGCTGTTTAGTGTTCACTGGGGCTAGGACCAACCTAAAGCACAAATCCTGTGAGGCCTTTCACAGGGTAGAAGTAAGGTTAAAGTGGTAAAGATGGCAGTGGGTCAAAAAGCTTTCTAGAATATTTGAATGTTGATCTGGATGTGAGACTGAGGCCCAGAACATAATAATATTTATCAGTTTATTCTTATTTTCATCTGATATGTCTGACTTTGATGTGTTATTATAATTTGAAGACTGTCCCTGCAGGGTAATGGGTTAAGAAAAGGGGAAGTCTGTCTCCCTCTACAGTCATGCTAAGTAGCAACAGTGATGGGAGAGAGAACAGCAACTCCTGTCCTCGAGCCAGGAGCAAGGTGGACACAGCAGTTGCCAGTGCAAAAGCTTGGTCCCCAGGTCATTCATGGCAAAGAAGGTTGAGAAAGGAAGAGACAAGAAAACATAGGGGATCTCTTTCTGAGTACAGAGAATAGTAGGGGAAGTCCAAGTAGATGCCAGTTTCTTTCAGTCAAGATGGAAAAGTGGTGTCTTTACAGGAAAGTATAAGCCTATATAATACTGTTATTTAGAAAGCTCTGTGAACTTCTCATGACAAAGTTTCCTGCAAAACACATGTCTAAACTACCCTAGAAGACCTCCCTTTGCACACTTATACCTGAACTCTGACATCAGGGTTGTGAAATAGAGTCCTGAGAACAACAGTCTGGATGTAAAACAATGGTAAAGCTAATGAAGTTTTAAATTTAGTAAAATGAAACTCAAAGTCCAAAGCTCAATGTATGTGTGTGTGTGTGTGTGTGTGTGTCTGTATTTTTAAACATTTAACACACTGGAAGGTCCCCTTTTCCTGGGAATCAGCATGTGGAATCTTGCCCCAGGAATAGACCAGTAGTAAGAACATCTTTGCTTAAGGGTTTTAGAGAAGAATGAATACAAAGAGAGAACACTAGAACTGGGCATGTAATTCTGACCTAACCTCCAGATTGTCAGACAAGAACCAAGCCTTTCCTACATGTCTGAGAGTGATCAAGGAGAGGTTGTTCACAAATACTGGCTGGGGTTTGGGACAAGTGAAAATGGAGAGGAATCTTTACATACTTAGCAATGATGGAGAAAGTAGTTTAGGGAATGGAACAATGGAAGTGGGAATACAGGGAGTTCATTTCAAACAACTAGAAATAGAGAAGTCCTTCTCTTCTGGTTCACCTAGAAATGTTTTTGTAGTTGGGGTTTCTGAGTGTTAGAGGTGAAAGGATGAAAAATTTCTGTTAAATATTTGTCACCAACGAAGACAAGCAAGGTGATTTTAGACATTGGGGTGCCTGGATCAAAATAAGATTCTAAGGCGGGAGAAACACTGTAAGTTTAAAAATGCATGGTACTTTCCTGCTGAAAGAAAATGGGAATTCAAGAGCAGGCTAAGCTGCAAGAGGTACAGGTGATGGGAAGTTGGAAGAAGAACCAGCAGGGCCCTCCAGGAACTCCGAGATCCTATGCTGAATTCAGAAAGGCTTGCTGTTTTGGCTTTTCTTTCTTTCTTTCCCTCTTTCCTTCCTTTCTTCTTTCTTTCTTTCTTTCTTTCTTTCTTTCTTTCTTTCTTTCTTTCTTTCTTTCTTTCTTTCTTCTTTCCTTCCTTCATTCTTTTAAATTAAATTAAAATTTTTTCAGTGTTCCAAAATTCATTGTTTATGTACCACACCCAGACCTCCATGCAATACGTGCCCTCCATAATACCCACCACCAGGTTTACCCAACCCCCACCTCCCTCTCCTCCAAAACCCTTAGTTTGTTTCTCAGAGTCCACAGTCTCTCATGGTTTGTCTCCCCCTCCGATTTCCCCCAACTCACGTCTCCTCTCCATCTCCCAGTGTCTTCCGTGTTATTCCTTATGCTCCACAAGTAAGTGAAGCCATATGATAATTGACTCTCTCTGCTTGACTTATTTTCCTTTTCTTATGGTATCTTTTACTGATAAGGAGCAGAACTCTCTGGTTTTTCTTTGCCTAAGAAGTTAGTCTTCAGAACACATGACATGCAGGAGAGAAATGTAGGCGAGAGATATTAGAAAAGCTGTAGGGATAGAAGGATACAAGCTAGTAAAAAAAGATTGAAGCAAACAAAAATATGTAGAGAAAATGAAATTATAGGTGATGAATTTGAATAAAGAAATTCTTACATACATAGCATTCTTAGTGGTCTAGGGGGAAAAAAAATCTGAGCCAAAGCAAGAGTGCCTTTCTACTTTCCTTCCCCTCATTTCAAGTTACAGAGAAGCTTCTCTATCACTCCAGGAAGAAACCATTTTTTTTTATGTCTCAGGTTAATTAAAAGCATTGCTTCCCTCAGTGTTACCAATAATTTTGGTTTGTAATTGATTTTTATGTTATTTTATTTCTTAGTATGTCAAGAGATCTCTATGTTTTCATCTGTGGATCCACAAAGGCTAATAGAATTGTTATTTCACAGGACACTCTTGAGTCATATGTAATTCAATTTTCAAATCATCATTTGTTTGACTATATGACTAAATAAAGAAATGAATGAATGAGTGAATGTGGGTGTGTGTTTTTTTTTTTTTTTTCTTCCTAGGATGATTTAATCTGAACTAAGAGAAGGAAGATATACTTAGAACTGTGGGGGGGCCTGGGTGGCTCAGTGGTTTATGTCTCTGCCTTCGGCTCGTCATGATCTCAGTGTGGTGATTTCTGTTTGGTGGTGAGCCTGCTACCCCTCTCTATGCCTACTTGTGATTTCTCTCTCTGTCAAATAAATAAATAAAATCGTAAAAAAAAAAAAAAAAAAAAAAAAAAAAAAAAAAAAAAAGAGCTGTGCCTGAGGTTCCATTCATGGTATCCTTGTAATTATTTTGCTCATTCTGAGGAAACAGGAGGAGATTCATCCGTGTGCTTTTAAGTAGAACCACAGTGCATGGGTGTCTTGTACTTTCTGGACCTGGGATCCTTCAGTTGTGTAATAATAAAACTGAGGGGTACCTGGGTGGCTCAGTGGGTTAAGCCTCTGCCTTCAGCTCAGGTCATGATCTCAGGGTCCTGGGATCGAGCCCCAGATCAGGCTCTCTGCTCGGCAGGGAGCCTGCTTCCTCCTCTCTCTCTCTCTCTGCCTGCCTCTCTGCCCATTTGTGATCTCTGTCAAATAAATAAATAAAATCTTTAAAAAAAAGTTTAAAATAATAAAACTGAAGAGCACTCTAAGAGATTATGAGGTTGTGATTCTCAAAATTGTAAGATTATGTTTGCCAAAGAGAATGATTTTAGCAGAAACTTTATTATTAAGATGGGACCTAGAGATCCCTAGAGAGAAGACAGAGTGTCTGAATTCAGACTCACAAGCAGGTGTCGGAATTGCTAAGGAGAGGGATGGCACTCACCATTCATGCCTCACCCTGCAAAACCACACCCAGGCCTGGGCCAATCTCACTGCTGCAGGGAGGGCAAGATCAAGGGTGGACATAAAAGGAAGAACAGGGCCAGCTGCTCCTTATACTTGCTTCTGACA
>NW_022634237.1:0-3945 GCF_010015895.1 Lontra canadensis
AAAGGCTCCCAGACTGAAGCCAAGACTCTGATTCTAGGATGTACAGTCTCAAATTTAACTTGAGAAAATTTGCCTCCTTGCTCGCCGTAAATCAACACGTTGGCCCCCATAATGGTATCAACAAAATCTAATTCTGAATGGTGATCTGAGCCCAATAGAGGAAATATTTGTGTGGTGATTATAGACTGAGACATTAATCATTCTGTAATTATTAGCACATATTTTATCAATCTCCTGGCTAGATTGTACTCGCCAGGTCCGTCCTGGTTCAAAACATCAAAATATAAAAATTTGGCAAACTGGAGAAAAGGGGGGGAAAATGTCCTTATGTCTCTCTCTTGGGAACTTAGGGTGTGTGTGTATGTGTGTGCATGCGCATCTGTGTGTGTGCGTGTTCACACGTGGGGGCATGTTCACGTGCGTGTATGTGTGCTGTTTAGTGTTCACTGGGGCTAGGACCAACCTAAAGCACAAATCCTGTGAGGCCTTTCACAGGGTAGAAGTAAGGTTAAAGTGGTAAAGATGGCAGTGGGTCAAGAAGCTTTCTAGAATATTTGAATGTTGATCTGGATGTGAGACTGAGGCCCAGAACATAATAATATTTATCAGTTTATTCTTATTTTCATCTGATATGTCTGACTTTGATGTGTTATTATAATTTGAAGACTGTCCCTGCAGGGTAATGGGTTAAGAAAAGGGGAAGTCTGTCTCCCTCTACAGTCATGCTAAGTAGCAACAGTGATGGGAGAGAGAACAGCAACTCCTGTCCTCGAGCCAGGAGCAAGGTGGACACAGCAGTTGCCAGTGCAAAAGCTTGGTCCCCAGGTCATTCATGGCAAAGAAGGTTGAGAAAGGAAGAGACAAGAAAACATAGGGGATCTCTTTCTGAGTACAGAGAATAGTAGGGGAAGTCCAAGTAGATGCCAGTTTCTTTCAGTCAAGATGGAAAAGTGGTGTCTTTACAGGAAAGTATAAGCCTATATAATACTGTTATTTAGAAAGCTCTGTGAACTTCTCATGACAAAGTTTCCTGCAAAACACATGTCTAAACTACCCTAGAAGACCTCCCTTTGCACACTTATACCTGAACTCTGACATCAGGGTTGTGAAATAGAGTCCTGAGAACAACAGTCTGGATGTAAAACAATGGTAAAGCTAATGAAGTTTTAAATTTAGTAAAATGAAACTCAAAGTCCAAAGCTCAATGTATGTGTGTGTGTGTGTGTGTGTGTGTCTGTATTTTTAAACATTTAACACACTGGAAGGTCCCCTTTTCCTGGGAATCAGCATGTGGAATCTTGCCCCAGGAATAGACCAGTAGTAAGAACATCTTTGCTTAAGGGTTTTAGAGAAGAATGAATACAAAGAGAGAACACTAGAACTGGGCATGTAATTCTGACCTAACCTCCAGATTGTCAGACAAGAACCAAGCCTTTCCTACATGTCTGAGAGTGATCAAGGAGAGGTTGTTCACAAATACTGGCTGGGGTTTGGGACAAGTGAAAATGGAGAGGAATCTTTACATACTTAGCAATGATGGAGAAAGTAGTTTAGGGAATGGAACAATGGAAGTGGGAATACAGGGAGTTCATTTCAAACAACTAGAAATAGAGAAGTCCTTCTCTTCTGGTTCACCTAGAAATGTTTTTGTAGTTGGGGTTTCTGAGTGTTAGAGGTGAAAGGATGAAAAATTTCTGTTAAATATTTGTCACCAACGAAGACAAGCAAGGTGATTTTAGACATTGGGGTGCCTGGATCAAAATAAGATTCTAAGGCGGGAGAAACACTGTAAGTTAAAAAATGCATGGTACTTTCCTGCTGAAAGAAAATGGGAATTCAAGAGCAGGCTAAGCTGCAAGAGGTACAGGTGATGGGAAGTTGGAAGAAGAACCAGCAGGGCCCTCCAGGAACTCCGAGATCCTATGCTGAATTCAGAAAGGCTTGCTGTTTTGGCTTTTCTTTCTTTCTTTCCCTCTTTCCTTCCTTTCTTCTTTCTTTCTTTCTTTCTTTCTTTCTTTCTTTCTTTCTTTCTTTCTTTCTTTCTTTCTTTCTTCTTTCCTTCCTTCATTCTTTTAAATTAAATTAAAATTTTTTCAGTGTTCCAAAATTCATTGTTTATGTACCACACCCAGACCTCCATGCAATACGTGCCCTCCATAATACCCACCACCAGGTTTACCCAACCCCCACCTCCCTCTCCTCCAAAACCCTTAGTTTGTTTCTCAGAGTCCACAGTCTCTCATGGTTTGTCTCCCCCTCCGATTTCCCCCAACTCACGTCTCCTCTCCATCTCCCAGTGTCTTCCGTGTTATTCCTTATGCTCCACAAGTAAGTGAAGCCATATGATAATTGACTCTCTCTGCTTGACTTATTTTCCTTTTCTTATGGTATCTTTTACTGATAAGGAGCAGAACTCTCTGGTTTTTCTTTGCCTAAGAAGTTAGTCTTCAGAACACATGACATGCAGGAGAGAAATGTAGGCGAGAGATATTAGAAAAGCTGTAGGGATAGAAGGATACAAGCTAGTAAAAAAAGATTGAAGCAAACAAAAATATGTAGAGAAAATGAAATTATAGGTGATGAATTTGAATAAAGAAATTCTTACATACATAGCATTCTTAGTGGTCTAGGGGGAAAAAAAATCTGAGCCAAAGCAAGAGTGCCTTTCTACTTTCCTTCCCCTCATTTCAAGTTACAGAGAAGCTTCTCTATCACTCCAGGAAGAAACCATTTTTTTTTATGTCTCAGGTTAATTAAAAGCATTGCTTCCCTCAGTGTTACCAATAATTTTGGTTTGTAATTGATTTTTATGTTATTTTATTTCTTAGTATGTCAAGAGATCTCTATGTTTTCATCTGTGGATCCACAAAGGCTAATAGAATTGTTATTTCACAGGACACTCTTGAGTCATATGTAATTCAATTTTCAAATCATCATTTGTTTGACTATATGACTAAATAAAGAAATGAATGAATGAGTGAATGTGGGTGTGTGTTTTTTTTTTTTTTTTCTTCCTAGGATGATTTAATCTGAACTAAGAGAAGGAAGATATACTTAGAACTGTGGGGGGGCCTGGGTGGCTCAGTGGTTTATGTCTCTGCCTTCGGCTCGTCATGATCTCAGTGTGGTGATTTCTGTTTGGTGGTGAGCCTGCTACCCCTCTCTATGCCTACTTGTGATTTCTCTCTCTGTCAAATAAATAAATAAAATCGTAAAAAAAAAAAAAAAAAAAAAAAAAAAAAAAAAAAAAAAGAGCTGTGCCTGAGGTTCCATTCATGGTATCCTTGTAATTATTTTGCTCATTCTGAGGAAACAGGAGGAGATTCATCCGTGTGCTTTTAAGTAGAACCACAGTGCATGGGTGTCTTGTACTTTCTGGACCTGGGATCCTTCAGTTGTGTAATAATAAAACTGAGGGGTACCTGGGTGGCTCAGTGGGTTAAGCCTCTGCCTTCAGCTCAGGTCATGATCTCAGGGTCCTGGGATCGAGCCCCAGATCAGGCTCTCTGCTCGGCAGGGAGCCTGCTTCCTCCTCTCTCTCTCTCTCTGCCTGCCTCTCTGCCCATTTGTGATCTCTGTCAAATAAATAAATAAAATCTTTAAAAAAAAGTTTAAAATAATAAAACTGAAGAGCACTCTAAGAGATTACGAGGTTGTGATTCTCAAAATTGTAAGATTATGTTTGCCAAAGAGAATGATTTTAGCAGAAACTTTATTATTAAGATGGGACCTAGAGATCCCTAGAGAGAAGACAGAGTGTCTGAATTCAGACTCACAAGCAGGTGTCGGAATTGCTAAGGAGAGGGATGGCACTCACCATTCATGCCTCACCCTGCAAAACCACACCCAGGCCTGGGCCAATCTCACTGCTGCAGGGAGGGCAAGATCAAGGGTGGACATAAAAGGAAGAACAGGGCCAGCTGCTCCTTATACTTGCTTCTGACA
>NW_022634238.1:0-3941 GCF_010015895.1 Lontra canadensis
ATGCCCTCCTTAATACCCACCATCAGGCTTACCTATCCCCCATTCCTGCACCTTGAAAACCCTCAGCTTTTTTTCTCAGAGCCCCAGTCTCTCATGCTTCATCTCTTCTTACAATTTCCCCCAATTCACTTTTCCTTTCCTTCTACTAATGTCCTCCATGTAATTTCCTATGCACCACGAGTAAGTGAAACCATATAATAATTGACTCTCTGCTTGACTTATTTCCCTCAGCATAATCTCCTCCAGTCCTCTATATTGATAGGAAAGTTAGGTATTCATCCCTTCACATGGATGCATAATATTCCATTGTGTATATGGACCATATCTTCTTTATTTATTGTCTGTTGAAGGCATTTTTGGCTCTTTCCACATTTTGGTGACTGTGGCCATGCTGCTATGAACATTGGTGTACAGATGGCCCTTCTGATCACTCCATCTGTATCTTTGGGGTAAATTCCCAGTAGTGCAATTGCAGGGTCATAGGGAAGCTCTGTTTTTAATTTCTTAAGACATCTCCACACTGTTTTCCAAGGCGGCTGCAACAATTTTCATTACCACCAACTGTGTAAAAGGATTCCCCTGTCTCCACATCCTCTCCAACAGATGTTGTTTCCTGTCTTGTTAATTTTGGCCATTCTAACTGGTGTGAGGTGTTATATCAGCGTGGGTTTGATTTGAATCTCCCTGATGGGTGATGATGAACAATTTTTCATGTGTCTGATAGCATTTTGTATGTCTTCATTGGAGAAGTGTCTGTTCATGTCCTCTACCCATTTTTTGACATGGTTATCTGTTTTTTGTGTGTTGAGTTTGAGAAGTTCTTTATAGATCCTGGATATCAGCCTTTTGTCTGTACTGTCATTTGCAAATATCTTTTCAAATTCCGTGGTTGCCTCTTTGTTTTGTTGACTGTTTCCTTTGCTTTGCACAAGCTTTAGATCTTGATGAAGTCCCAAAAGTTCATTTTAGCTTTTGTTTCCTTTGCCCTTGGTGACATATCTTGAAAGAAGTTGCTGTGGCCAATGTCGATCGGATCACTGTCTATGTTCTCCTCTAGGATTCTAATGGATTCCTGCCTCACGTTGAGGTCTTTTATCCATTTCACGTTTTTCTTTGTGTATGGTGTAAGAGGATGGTCAAGTTTCATTCTTCTATATATAGCTGTCCAATTTTCCGAGCACCATTTATTAAAGAGACTGTCATTTTTTCCACTGTATATTTTTCCCAGCTTTGTTGAGGATTATTTGACCATAGAGTTTTGGGTCCATATCTGGGCTCTCTCCTCTCTTCCACTTGTCTATGTGTCTGTTTTTGGGCAAGTACCATGCTGTCCTGGTGATGACAGCTTTGTAACAAAACTTGAAATCGGGCAATGTAATGCCCTTGGTTTTGTTTTTCTTTTTGAAAATTTCCTTAGCAATTTGGGGTCTTTTCTGGTTCATTTGCATTCATGCAAATTTTAGGATTGTTTGTTCCAGCACTTTGAAGATGCTGGTGGAATTTTGACTGGGATGGAATTGAAGTATACATTACTCTGTGCAGTAAAGACATTTTAACGATATTTATTCTTCCGATCCTTGAGCATGGGATTCTTTTACATCTTTTTGTGTCTTTTTCAATTTCTTCCATGAGTGTTCTTTAGGTCCTCAAGTACAGATCCTGTACCTCTTTTGTTGGGTTTATTCCAAAGTATTTTGTGGTTCTTGATGCTATAGTAAATGGAATCAATTCTCTAATTTCCCTTTCTATATTTCCATGGTTAGTGTATAAGAAAGCATTATGTATTATGTATGATTATGTATCCTGCCACATTACTGAAATTTTATATGAGTTCTAGTAGTTTGGGGGTGAAGTCTTTTGAGTTTTCCATATAAAGTATCATGTCATCTTCGAAGAGAGAGAGTTTGACTTCTTCTTTCCCAAATTGAGTACATTTTTTTTTCTTTTCATTGTCTGATTGCTGTTTCTAGGACTTCTAGTGATATGTTGAAGAACAGTGCCAAAACTAGGCATCCTTCTCATGTTCCTGATTTCAAAGGGAAGGCTGTTAAGTTTTCCCCATTGAGAATCATATTCACTGCACTTTTCATTGATAGATTGATGAAGTTGAGGAATGTTCCCTCTATCCATTTACTTTGAAGCATTTTAATCAGGAACAGATGCTGTATTTTTATAAATGCTTTTTCTGCATCAATTGAGAGGACCGTGTGGTTCTCTCTTCTCTTATTGTTTTGTTCTATCACATTGATTTGTGAATATTGAACCACTCTTGCCTCCCAGAGATCAATCCTTCTGGGTCATGGAGGATAATCTTTTTAATGTACTGTTGGATCCTATTAGCTAGGATCTTGTTGAGATCTTGGTGTCCATATTCATCAGGGATATTGATCTGAAATTCTTCTATTTGATGGGGTCCTTGCCTGGTTTTAGGACCAGGGTAATGCTGGCTTCATAGAAAGAGACTGGAAGTTTTCATTTTCTATCTATTTATCTCTTTTTCTATTTATTTTCCTTCTGTTTTCTACTTATCTAAAGAACTACTTAAGCATTGACAAGGGGTCATCACTGTGAAAGCTCCTAAAAATGCAAGCATGACAAATTTTTAACTCATGATGATTGTACTTCTCCAAAGGACAGTCCTACAGGTAAAGCCCAGGGGTCAAGACAAGGATTGTTAGTAATGAGCATCCCCTTGGACCCTGTGCCTTCTCTTGAGGGAAGCCTTGTACTGCTTGGGCCTCAGGAGTTTCTTGTACACTAAATGGTACCTCAATAAGCCTGGGGAGAAATGTCACCACAACTGAAAAACATGTTCACAGGGTTGTAAATGAGCAAAATCCATACTTCAGAATCTCTGTTATGAGTCAGTAATAACTTCATCAACATTAAACCTCATTTCTGATCAAGCTTTAGATTTCTCTCATGGCACTTGATCAGGCATAAAGAATAAAAAAGGCACCATCATCGTCTTTGTGTGCTGTGTGAGGGAACAGAGACTTGAAGACTATATAGGTACATGCAGAGCATATGAGAAACAGAGCCCTGAAGTTCTGGCATCTTTCTTCCAAGACCCCACACTTTCTTTCACATCTCCACTGTCTGAAAGGGACTGTAAACCTCTACTCTGAGTTTGTCATCAAGTCTGGCTTTAGTCCTTGCTCTGGAGCCTCCTGTGGGGGGCACATGCCATGTGCAAGACATCAGGCCCAGTCCTTGCTCAGCATTCAAGTACTTTTAGCATCCAATGGTTATTTCACACACTGATGCTTCACTGTTTCTCCTTCCCTCAGTCCCAAACTCTTTTGATTACAGGCATTTTCAGAATTAATCCTCCCATAGTCTTCAAACTCTGAAGTTCTAGAGCAGTGCTCCTTGCTCTAGCAGTCAGGCCCTAGGGCAGTCACATCCCATACCTAGGTGTGGAAGGAGTTGAGGAAAATTCACTCCAAATTTCCCCTATTGGGGTCTAACATTTCACCTCAGATAATGTTTCCAAAAGTGGAAATGTAGTTCCCTTGTGGATAATCTGTCTTCTTCCCTTGGGCCAGCCATGATTTTTATGTGATTACCAGAAGACACTATCAAAAAAAAAAAAAAAAAAAGAGAGAGAGAGAGAGAGAAAATAGGTTCTTCAGGGATTGAGCACTAAGATGGGCACATGGCTTTCTTCCAAAGACATAGAAAGAATAGGCTATGTGTTGCAATTTGGTGGCAGAAATGCTCAGCATGGGAGAAGAAAAACACCCCTTAGGGTTCTCTTCAAATTGACCACTTAAATTAGCCTCTTGCTGTGTTATGTGGACCTTTTGAAGGAAACAAACTTAAGTCATCATTTTGGATAAATATAAATATACAATGAGACAAATTATGGGTTAACGTTTCCTTTTTGATCATGTATATATATGAAATGTGTTGCATTTGAATGGATTTTGCTTGCCCTG
>NW_022634239.1:0-3940 GCF_010015895.1 Lontra canadensis
TACATCGTATTTCCATGTTTAGTTGAAGTTATGTTTCTCTTGTGCTCAGCATTTTACTACATTTATGCACACCTTATGTGAATAAATAGTCCCTGTTTTTTATTTTGTTGAGATGATTTACAGAATTCTTTTGTATGTGTGTGATTAAAAAATTCTACCATGTGTCTCTTTTCAGTGCAATTTAAATTAGATCATCTTTGGAAGAATGCTGTTTCCAGTATGTTATTCTAGGCCTGATATCGTAACATATTCCCACATTTTTCCACATTTCTTTATATTTTGTTGATTCAGTGATTTGTTACTTTTCTTCTTAGTTTCTCATGGAGTTATCGCTGTGGCATATTTATAGTACTGAATTTACTCAACAAATCTTATAACTCTGTTGATATAATTCCGAATATGATCTGATTATAGAAACTTTAGGCTTTGTTTTGTTGGAAATATTTCTTATTTACATTCTCTAATGTGTAACAGTCAGGATCATCCACAATTCAGAAATAAGAAAATCTTGGTAGGTTTGATAGAGAGCTGTTCAGAATTTGGCTAAGTGAGGGGCAGGGGTAGGTGAGGAGTGAATGAGGAGGGTGCAGTGAAGAGTGAATTTGAAGGTTTAGTTGAAGAGAAATGGTAGCTAAGGGGACCTCTGCTAAATTTCTGCAATTGGGTTTTTTTTAAGATTTAACCAAACTACTGTATACTTCTCAGGTCATCTTTAATAACTTTACGTCTTATAGGATTTGCTTGGTCCCTTGACTTATTAGTCAAGTAACTTTTTCAGATAAAATGATAACTGCATACAAATATAGCATTTTAAAGTCTTAGAGGTCTTTTGAAAATAGGAGTAGTTATTTCCTAAACAAGTCACTGAAGAGATGTTTCTAGAAATTACTGTAGCTATGGCAACCACTTTAGGGCAAAGTATCCGTTAGCTTTTACGGCATTAAAAAAATTCCAAAATTTAGTGGTTTAAGAAAATAACATTGATTATTTCTCATGTTTGAGGTGGGATGATCGAGGATGGCCTTGCCCACTCCCATGTCTGGGGTGCCATCTGGGTGGGTTGGATGATCGAAGGGCTAGGGCCTTTCTCCATGTGGCATCACCCAGGAGGCTGGTGTGGACTTGTTCATAAGGTCCCAGCAGCAAAAGAGGGCAAATCCCAATGTGCCTTTTTCCTATCTGCTTGAGTCACATCTTCTAATACCTTGTTGGTCAAAGCAGATCATTCAGCAAAGCCCAGATTCAAGGGTTGAAAACCTAGACTTCATCTCTTGGTGGGAAAAACAACAAAAGGGCTCACATACAGTGCTTAGAGAAATTGTAGTCATTTTGAAATTGCTCCCAACCAGTCACTGTAGAAATTAGTCTAGTTCAATAAGAGATTATAGCAGTGAGCACAATGTGTATGACTTCAAAAATTATCGCACTTGTGTGCAATGTTTGCTACAAGCTAAGTCTATAAAATTTAAGAAAAAAAGCTATCTATTTAGAAGGCTGAATTTAATAAGGAAAATGAGAAAACCCACTAACATTTCTATGTTATTTCACAGTTTACAAAGCACGTTCACATATATTGCTTTTTAAAAGATCTTTCAAGCTTTTTTAGAGGTAGATATTAGATCATTAACTTCATTTAATAGCTGTGTAAACTCATGCACATATACATGTTAGGAAACTCACCCACAATCACTTACCTAGTCAGAGAAGTGGGTTTTGAACTTAGCTTTTTTAGCTGGTAGCCATGTTCCCACGTTGTACCCAGGAGTCCTGGGGTTCCCCATTGGTCAGGTAATGCAGCGAGGGACAATTAAAGGTAATTATTAAAGATCTCTACAGTTCTTAAGCCATGCTGCTTATACATCATGATGTCATTCAATGAAGTCTGAAGATCTGTAATTCTTTTTTTAGGGAGACGTTCTATATAAATAATATGCTCATTAAGAACTTGGTGTTCTCTCTGTCGTTCATTTCTGGAGTTCATTAATACCTGTATTCAGTTATTTCCACATTACACTTATATGTTAACTGAATTTTACAAGAATTGCTGAATTTCACACATTTTTCTGGATCCTAAATATTAGTAATGCCTGGATCCATTTTACGGTAAGAAAGTGTTTCATCCTATATATACACATATACAGGCACACATATATACTTAAATTACATTTATATATGTGTATGTGTGTGAACATATGTGCATATATATATATGTATAGCTTCTTATCTTCTAGTTTACACCGCACTGTCATGGGTCTGCAACAGAACCTGTAGACTTTTCATGCTTCTGATACATAGCATCAGAAGGAAGCAGGTCCCCAAAGGCTTCTTCAGTGACAGATCAGCCTTCCTTAAGCCTGCATGGACACACAGTAATGAAAGAATATTTATCCTTTCTCATGCGCTTTTCACTGAGATTATCTCATGCATGGACTTGTGACCCTGACCGTGGTGTAATGTCCAGCCGGCATCCAACACCTTTCTCAGCACAGTAGGTCACCTTGATGGAATGACCCAAAGAAGTTCTAACGGGTGAATCCCCCCCGAGCCTTCAGGGACGCTAGTTGACCTTGAGCTAGCTGTGTAAATGTTCTCAGCCTCTTAATTTATTTTCCATGCTTGGTGGGACTTCCAATGAAGTCATGCAGGTAAAAATCATTTGTAAACCTCTATAAGATACAAAAACATGAACTATTAATATAAACACGCCTCCTCAACCAAGTACCAATAAGAGGGGCCAGCATAATTATTTTAAATTCTTAATTATTCAGTTTATAAAAATTCAAGCATTTTTGAACCACACTCTGTACCTTTCTTATATGTTTAAGATTAATAAGACTTGAGAAATATTCCAAGTTTGGGAATAGTCACAACTACTCTTGATTGCATGAAGCCAGGAACACAGGCTAGCGGTGAACTTTTTATCATTAACTTCCCATCCCCATCCCTGGGCCTTACCCCAAAAAAGGATGAAGAGGGCCTGCAGAATCTCCTTAGGTCTCTATTCAAGAGGCAGTTAACATTCCTACCCAAGCTTTCTCTAGGGTTGCTCCCTTCCCACTGCTGAGTACTTGGGCCCCGCCTCACCCTTGGCCTGGATTCTGTTGGTGAGCCCTAATTATATTCATGGCCTTGGCTTTCAGGCCGAGGTAACCTTTATGACCAATTTATGGGCTATTTTCCAAGAAATTTCCTAGTGTTTTACAGGGACTTTATTTACTTTCATAAGACCTCATCAGTGTATTCATTATAAAGAACCACATCGGTTTGCTTTTCTACTCTTTCCTTTACACCGCCAACTCTATAGGAAATTACATGGCAGGCAGAGGCTTCCCGCAGAGAAAAGATGTCTCCGTATTCAGGGGAAGCAATTTCTGTCTCATGTGTTACTTCAACTGTCATAACATTCTCAGGCATGAACTTCACTCTCTTGATTAATATTTATAGCCTGCTCTTTAGGTACCCGTAATGTCAGTGCCTGTGGGGGTGGGAAGCTCAGTCCATGGCAGGCTGGAGAGCGGATACAGTCTGTTAATCCATGAAGAGACCAGGGTCATTGAAAGGTTCCACTGTCAGAGGAAGTCCTGGGACTAATTCTGCCTACTCTGAGCAGTTAATTGCAGGTGGCCTGACCCACTGGACCTGGGACAGTATCGTGATGTAATATCTGCTTGCCCCTGGTTCGCTCTGTGACTTTGAGGAGTTCCCTGACGTTTGATACCTCTATGTCTCCAACTGTAATGAAGGACTGTCTCTGTGGAAACTGTTAGAAACAGGACAAGTGGCATGCCTGTGGAGCAGCCTTTAAGACAGTCTTCTGTTCTCAGGAAGATTAAAATGAGAGTATTTTCCTCTCCCTGGAAGAAGAGACTTCCAGGATGTTCTTGCAGTTAGAGACACTGGACAGGCAGGTCTGCACCCTTCCCTCTGTTGGCTCTCGGAG
>NW_022634240.1:0-3934 GCF_010015895.1 Lontra canadensis
AACAAATTGATTGTAAAATTTATGTAGAAAGACAAAAGACCTAGAACCACCAACAGTATGGTAAAAAGGAAAAAGAAGGAAAAGATGTAGGAAACGCAAGACACAATCTCAATTCTCATTTTAAAACCACAGTATTCAAGACAGCATTATATTGGCTGAAGAATAGACACATAGATAATTAAGCAGTATACAGACCCTAGAAATGCACCCAGGAAAATATACTGACAGAAAAAGCAATTTAGGGACACCTGGGTGGCTCAGTCATTAAGCATCTGCCTTCGTCTGGGGTCCTGGTCCCAGGGACCTGGGATGGGCCCTGGTGTTGGGCTCTCTGCTCAGCGGGAGGCCTGCTTCTCCCTCTCCCACTCCTCCTGCTTGTGTTCCCTCTCTCACTGTGTCTCTCTCTGTCAAATAAATAAACAAAATCTTAAAAAAAAAAAAAAAAGCAATTTAATGGGAAAGAAGATATTCTTATCAACAAATGGTGCTGGAATAGCTGGAAATTCATACACAAGGGGAAAAAAAAGAACCTAGACACAGAATTTACATTTAAAAATTAACTCAAAAAATATCATAGAACTTTATGTAAAATCTAAAACCATAAAACCTCTAGGGGGAAAAAAAATAGGAAGAAATCAATGGGAGCTTCAGTTTGGCAATGAGTTTTTAGATATAACCACAAAAGCACCATCCATGAAAGAAAAATATAATTTGGACTTTATTAAAAATAAAAACTGTATGAAAAACACTGTTAAGAGACTGAAGCCACAGACCAGAAGAAAAGATTTGCAAAACACATATCTGATAAAGGACTTACAAACAAGTCCTTGATAAAGGACTTGCAAACAATCCAATTAAAAATGGACCAAAAATCTAACCATATAGCTCACCCAAGAAAGTAATACACATATGAAACATCATTTGTCATAAGTGCATTGTACATTGACATACAGTAAGATATCATGACACACCTATTAGAATGGCTAAATAAAAAAATCCGACAACACTAATTGCTGGGGAAGATGTAGAGCAACAGGAACTTTCACTGATTACTGGTGGGACTGCAAAATGGCACAATCACTTTGAAAGACAGTTTGACAGTGTCTTACAAAGCAAAGCATAGGTTTGCCATAAAATTCAGCTATTACACCCTTAGGTTTCTACTCAACTGATCTGGAAATCTAGGTCTATGCAAAAACAAACAAACAAACAAAAAAACCCAAAAACAAACAAACAAACAAAAAACCACCACAACCTATTTGTAAAAGTTTATACCAGCTTTATCACCAAAAACGGGCAACAACCAGGAACCCCTTCAATAGGTGATATACCTGAGAGTGTAAACGAACTGTGGTACATCCATATAATGGAATTTGACTCAAAAATAAAACAAATGAACTTTTATTTATAAATGAACATCTGTACAATTGAATATTGCTCAGAAATAAAGATGGAAGGCATAAATCCTAAATGCATATTGCTAAGTGAAAGCCTAAAAAACATGCTGTCTCTTCCTAATTATATGACATTCTAGAACTGGCAAAACTATAGAGACAGTGAAAAGATCCGTGGTTTCCTGGCATTTGGGGTGGGGTGGGTTTGAACAAGTAAAGAACAGGGAATTGTTTTAGGATGGCAAAACCATTCACTAGGATAGTATAATAGTGGATATGAGACACTATACATTTGCTCAAACTCATAGACCAAACGAAGACTGAACCTTAGTGTTGGCAAATTTTAAATCATTTCAGAAGGATCCCAGGATGAACTGTGAAGGACCACAAAACAATCTAACTGTACTACGAAAGTATGAATACAATCTCACTGAAGGAGAAAGAGATACTGACTTATGTAACCTTGGAAATGAGTGGACTCTATGAAACTAAAGGCAAAAAACATTTATCCAGTTGATAACCATGTTGAGGGCAAGGGCTAAATATTCTGATACCTCTGTACCTATATGCTTGAACTGAATGACTAAGTAAACAAGTAATTCCAATTACATTAACTATTAAGTCAGGTGGTTGGAGCCAAATTTCTCACTGCTGGAGTGGGAGTTCACATATAAGTGAGGGGAGAGGATTAGAATGACCTATAAAGATTAGTTGAATTAGAGTTGAAAACATCAATATGAACTCATGTTTAACCTAATATAGATACATACGTCTGCAATATGGAAATATTTATACATATGTATGTATACAAGTTAGTATATATACATATAAATTTCCTTGCTTTATTATCTAATAAGGCCTAGAATAACAACACCTCAGTAGCAATGAGTATACCTAATGTCCACATGCTAATTTTTAATACCTTTTTAAAATATAAGGAACCAGAGCTCCTTGGAGAAGTGGCTAATTATTAGACTGGGTCAGGAAATATAAAATATAAGCCTGAGTATTTTGTAATGCCAAAAAGTAAGTGAAAAACAACAAAATAAAACAAAGATGAGCATATCAAGGAATATGACAGCTGATTGCAAAAATTTGACCAGTAAAGTGCTTTGGTCAGTAAAATGCTCTGCACCTTCTGAATGAATGAATAAACTAAGGGCATCATCTAGATTACCTCCATCATTCTACTTGTCAATAAATTGCAGCTCTCCTAGGGATAGAACAACATAACTTTCTTTCCAGTGTTCACCATCATTACAATAGAGTTATTCAAATATAAATGCTGTTTATATTGTCTTTGGACACCATAAGAATCTTAGACTCACACACAGACCTGAGAACACTGTAAACTTAAAAGTGAAAAAAAAATGAAAACCATTTAGCAAAAAAATAAAAAGAAAAAAAAACCAGCCAAACTGAACATAAAAACCAATATTCTATGCCTATGACCTATTCTAAAATAGCTCTCTTCAGGATAAAGGAAGGTTTTTCTAAAGCACCATGATGTAAGGTCAATGCCTAAGTCAGAATCAAACTGCCTCTCCAGATTTTAGGTTGGCAATTTGTCCTGCAGCCTCAATTCCCCGATGGGTCCAAGAAGTTACTGATTTTCAGTTTGTCCAGCTTTTTCTTGCTGTAAGGACAGGAGGGAGGATTTCCAGAGTCCTTATATATCAGACTTGTCCCAGTCCATATGAACAGATATAACAGAATACTATAGACTGGAGGCTTAGAAACAATAAACCTTTATTTCTTACAGTTCTGGAGGCTGAGAAGTCCAAGATCGAAGGGCCAGCATAGACAACCTCTCATGAGGGTCCTAGCTCTGGTTCACAGCGGGTAGCTTCTTGCAGTGTCCTTATATGGTAGAAGAGCCTAGGGATCTCTCTGGAGCCTGTTTTATAAGGCACTAACCCCATTCATGAAGGTTCCACTCTTATGACGGAAACACCAAAAGCCCCACCTACTGATACCATGATATTGGGCATTAAGATTCTGGGGCACCATGAAAACAGTTTGTAGTTCTACAGTATTTATATTACAACAATATGTAGTTCTACAATATTTATATCACATTTGTAGTTCTATAATATTTATATGCAACTGGGTTCGCATGAAGCTAAAATGAGCCTTTTTATATTTAACTATATACACTAGAAATAATAGAGATGTGACAATGCATTAATTCTACACTTGGAATTATTATCTAGACCACTGCTTGTCAAAGTCTGGTTCCAGGACTTGTGAAATCAGCCTCACTTGGAAACTTGTTAGAAATGCAAATTTGGGAGGCACCTGGGTGGCTCACTGGGTTTTGCATCGGACTCTTGGTTTCTGCTCAGGTCGTGATTTCAGGGCCTGTGGTTTGAGCCAGGTGTCAAGCTACACTCTGGGCGTGGAGCCTTCTTAACATTCTCTCTCTCCCTCTCCTTCTGCCCCTCCCCTCTGTGCTCGCTCACTCTCTCTCTCAAACAGATACATAAATCTCGAAAAAAAAAAATTGCAAATTCTTCGCCCCCACCTGAGAGACCTAAAGA
>NW_022634241.1:0-3934 GCF_010015895.1 Lontra canadensis
TGAGGAATTTGAGAAACAAGACAGAGGATCATAGGAAAAAAGGAGGGCTCTCTGCTCAGCAGGAAACCTGCTTCCCTCTCTCTCTGCCTGCCTCTCTGCCTACTGGAGATCTCTCTGTCAAATAAATAAATGAAATTAAAAAAGTAATAATTGCAATCAATGTTTATTTAGTGAAAACACTGTTAACTCCCAAAGAATTTTCCATTAAAAAATAATCAAGTCATATATAGTTTATGTTTTATTTTGCTAATACGTCTTAATAGCCCCACAGTATTTTCCAAAATATAAGAAACAAAATGTTTACTGAGTTATCTGGAAAATTTCAAAGAAATGTAAGTATTTATCAGTGACTTGATTTAGATATTCAAAGAACTTACAAGTAACTATGCCTCTAGGTTCTTGAAATAGAAATAAAGCATGTAGGACTCGAGATTTGGCAGTTTGATGTTCTAAAAAAACAGAAGCCAAACTGGTTAGCAATATGTTCTAATGAAAAAATTAAAAAGAATTGTAAAAATTAAAGAGATCACTTACCATATGGAGAAACCATTTGACAAGGAGAGAGAAGAAAAAGGTATCCTCGGTCTCCCAAAGGTTTAACAAGAACCTGCATTTTTGGAAAAGGGAAGTTGAATCCGCTTCATTATTACTCATCATAAGGCAGGCAAACAGCAGTTTCTAATAATTGTAAAGCAAACAAGTTACTGATCATCTTGCTTTAGGAAAAATATTGCTACCACATTAAAAACTCTATGAATTCTCTGATTAACAGAATTCCAATCAAACAAAAATTCCCTAGTTCTCATATTAGTAATAAGAACAAGATATTACTGAACGAATTACCCTAATTAACTGTGAAACCAACTCGATTTTTCCTTGACACTAAAATACAAGGACCAAATTAAAGACTTCAAATACTTCCTCAACAATTCAAAAGACATGTTAAATTGCCAAAGCAGTGTGCTAAATGTTAGGGGTGTAAAGACAAGTATAGCACAAACATTACATTTCATGAGGTCAAGCTAATCTCAAATTAAATGTGTTGCTAAAATCTAATTCTTCACATAGTTAATGAACACCTTTCAACCTAAGGCAATTTGCCTTGCCAGAAAGAACTTTAAAGACAAGCAACACAAGAGCCTTGATCATAAGAAATTTATAATTGGGTGGAGAGTAACAGAAGAAATATCAATAATTATTCAAAACAGAGAAGTTCTCAAAAAGATATATAAAACAAGAGAGAAAAAATATAGTTTATAGTTGGAAAAGATACTGACAGTGTACTTTAGGTGGATTTTGAAGGACAGGAACACTGCCAAGAGCCTAAGATTATGGGAAGGACTATTTTAAGAGTCAACATCACGAGCAAAGGCAGTTATAACTGATGAATGGTCTGCAGGCATTAGAGTACTTAAGATTAGCAAAAAGGTGATGGCAGACTAGGACAAACATACAAGTCTAGAAGGAAAGATTATGAGCTCAACTGTAAAGAGGCAAGAATACCAGGTTAGCCAGGAATGTCCTCAAGAGTATATGCCCTTTTGAACTGGAGTTCAAAAACCAACAAAAAAACTCCAATAGCACTGTGAAGGAGGGGGAAATAAAAAAAGTAATGCAAGAAAGTTTGTGAGTTACTGCAATCATTTGCAATATGTTTTAGATTGAAGAAAGGGGAAGTAAAGGAAGATCTAAGCATGACAGCTGAACATAAAAGGTTATCGGGACTCTAAAAGGAGAAGTACGTATCACCTAAATTTCTATTAATTCCAGTAAACAAAGTCTGTGTAAGAACCCATAATTTAATGGACAGAAAATAACTGCTATCGATTTACATTTAATAAAGACAATGAACAGCCAAAAGTAAGATGGACAATGTACATGCAAAATTTCTGTTTCAGACTCAAATACTTTTATCCAAAATGTTTCATTTTTATTTATTTAGAAAGAGAGTATGCACAGAGGGCTGGGAGAGAGAAAATCTCAAGCAGACTCTTGAGCACAGAGCCTGACATGGAGCTGGATTTCACAACCATGAGATCATGACCTAATCAAGAGTCAGATCCTTAAGCTACTGAGCCACCTAGGTACCCCTAAAACATTTTACATATCATATTCCTTTTAACATTTACCCATCTCTTGGTTTGTCAGAACACGAAGCTGGGAAGTATGAGTAAGATTTTCATATTTTGTGGTCATTAAGGAAAAATAGATAATTTTAATATCTCACCCACTCAATACCAGGGTTTTAAATTCCATTGGTTCAGTGCCATAAAGACCCTTGTCTTCTAATGGGCCTTAACATCCCCAGAGACCCATGGAACCCACATCCTGAACCCACATCCTGAAACAACACTCCAGCAGACAGAGGCCCTAAAAATAGTATCTTTGCCTTTAGCTCCCAGAAACACTTTAAATGCTTAGGGGAAAGAAACACCTTTGAATTCCATACTTCTGCTGCCTCTATTATACCTTACTGTTTTCTTCCCCTCAGAAAACAGTATTAATCCAGTCTGCCAATTTTTATTTCTTGATTCTACTATTTTGACTTTTCAAATAAACATTACAGGTAACATGGTACAAACACAAAAATGCTGGGGAGCCTGGATAGCTCAGTTGGTAGAGCATGGGACTTGATCTCAGGGCTGTGAGTTCAAGCTCCGTGTTGGATGTGGAGATTACTTAAAAATAAAATCTTTCAGGACCTGGGTGGCTCAACTGGTTGAGTCTGACTCTTGGTTTAGGCTCAGGTCATGATCTCACGGTCCTGGGATTCAGCCCCAAGTCCGGCTCCATGCTCAGCAGAGTCTTCTTGAGATTCTCTCTCTTCTCCCTCTGCGCTCCCCCTGCTCACATTCTCTAAATTAAATAAAATCTTTCCTCTGAAGCGAATACTACACTATATGTTAACTAACTTTAACTTACATAAAAACTAAAATAATAATAAAGTCTAAAAAAAAAAAGCAAACAAAAATGCTAAAAATATAAAACAGTAAGCTCACAACCTAGGAGGAAATAAGCCACGCTAAGTGAGATTTAGCAGAAACAACAGATTCCAACACCCAAGAATTTCAAATGGAATTTCAGATGTAATATATAAAGCAGGTTATGAGCTGCTTAAAGAAATAACTTGAAGAATTGAAAACATGTTCACATAAAAACTGGTACACAAATGTTCAGAGCAGCTATTTATAAAGAAGAATGGAAACAACTGATGAATGGACAAAATGTGGTCTTATCCATACAAGGAAATACTGTTCAGCCATGAAAAGGAATTTAGTACTGGTATGTGCTACAACATGGGATGAACCTTAAAAGTATTATGCTAAGAGGGATGCCTGTGTGACTGAGTCAGTTGAGTAACTGACTCTTGGTTTTGGCTGAGGTCATGATCCCATGGGTCTCGAGACTGAGCCCCAGGTGGGCCCTCCATGCTCAGCAGGTAGTCTATGTGAAGATTCTCTCTCTGCCCTTCCCCCTCTTAAATATACAAATCTTAAAAAAAAAATATTATGCTAAGTGAAAGAAGCCAGGCACATACTGCATGATTCCACTTACATAAAGTATCTAGAACAAACAAATCCATAAAGAAAGAAGTAGATTCATTGTTATTAGGGACTGGAGAACAAATGTGGAGGGTATGCTTAATGGGTATAAGGTTTCTTTCCGGGGTGAACAAAATGTTCTGAAAACAGATAGTGGTGATGGCTGCACAACACTGTGAATCCACTAAAAATCACTAAAAAAGTGTACACTTAAAAATGGCTAAAACATATAGCAGCAATATCCACAACAGCCAAACTACAGAAAGAGCCTAGATGCCCATCAACAGATGAATGGATAAAGAAGATGTGATACTCGGGGCGCCTGGGTGGCTTAGTGGGTTAAAACCTCTGCCTTTGGCTCAGGTCATGATCCCAGGGTCCTGGGATCAAGC
>NW_022634242.1:0-3933 GCF_010015895.1 Lontra canadensis
GGCAACAGGGGCACCCATCACCTAGCAGTGCTCATCCTGGGACTCACTCCGGAAGCTCTGGCATAGTTTTTCATGCCAGAAGGGAGAGAGCAGGGAGAAATTGGGGATAGGAGGGAATGGAACAGGGCTAATGCCCAAGGAGATGACCTCGATCCTTTGTCCCAGTTCTCAGGAAAGAATGTCCTGGAGCTACTGTCCCAGTCTCGTCCGGGGCATGAGATCTGGGAAGTCTCTCCCTAGACGCCCTCCTGCCACCCTGCTCCTGGGAATATTAAGAACTGTTTGAGGAGTTGTACAGGATCCAGGATGACAGAGGGCCCAGGAGAAGGAAGGGCAGGACGGGGAGGACAGATGCACGTGGCCGGAGCCACCATGCAGGGTCTGGGTTGGGACGCCCTTGGACCTCACTCCAGCCAAGGACTCCTGATGGATGTGCCGCACTCGTGTGCATTCACGGCCTCCCTCCCTCTTTCCTTCAGTCCCTCAGTGCTTCCCTCCCTCCCTCTTGCCCTCCCTCCCTCTATCCCTTCCTCTTCTTTCCCTCCCTCCTTTCTTCCCTCTCCCCCAAGCTGACTCCCTCCCCTCCTCCCTCATTCAGCAGAGGATCTTGGTCCCAGCTGGGAACTGAGCACTGGGGCTTTATCCGTGAGCACCTGCAACCATGTGGTCCCTGTCCACATGGCACTCACGGCCTCTGTGGGAGCTGATGGGGGGCAATCCACAGGGTGAGCAGTGGGATGGGCACGAGGAATCTGCTCCTGAAAATGGGGTCCAGTTGCACAAAGAATGGAGAGACCCATGCTTAGCACTTCCTCGAGAAAAATAGAGTCCTGAAAAGGGATAAAAAGTCAGTATATCTTTGACTTGATGCACTGTTTTCTAATGGCCCACCGGTCCTGATTCCTAGAAGCAACAAAGAGTAGATCATGCAGTGTTGACTAGGGGTTTGTGACACAATTGTTTGGATCCAGTGACAGCATTTCAGCCAACATCCCCAGGGCCTCTGAGTTCTCCCAAGGGCCTCTGAGGTCCTCTGAGCCATACATCATCCTCCTTGGGAAGCTCTGTCCTGTCGTCGTCTTTGTCTCCTGCCTCTTCTTGGACTCTTCAGGGGCCTGCTCCGCCACGGTGTGTTAGCCAGGACTCCTTATGCCCTGTGGCAGGACCCCTGCATCCTGAGCTGGGGCCCCCAGAAGGCCAGTGCATTGTGCAAGGCCTGTGCACTACCTCTGGGGTCACTTGTCATCTCCCATGCAGTGGCATGAATCTCCCTGCACTGGGTTTCCTTCGACGAGCCTTTGCTGCCAGCTGCTGCCAATATCACAGGCACAGAAGCACGAGTCCAAAAGGTCCAGACGATCTGCTCCCATTCCCAGTGTGTGGAGCCTGGGCAAAGGGTGCTCTCCCAGCAGAGGATGAGCTGGGCACAGGGAGCCTGAGGGCTGGCCTCCTGCCCCACTTGGCTTTGAGGGGGCTGTTGCTGGCCCCCATAGAGCTGTGTCCACCTCCTGGAGGGTCCCTCCTTGAAGGGTACTGGGCATCTTGCTGACAAGGTCCTCGGTCAACCACTGGTATTCCTTGAACTCCCTCAGACCAGGAATCAGGTCCAGCACGGGGGCATGGAAGGGGAAAGATGATCCCTAGAAGAAGAGGGTGCATACTTGGGCCCCAGCCATGAATCCAAAGGCATAAGCCTCTGGGTCCACGTCTACATCTCCCCGGCCACAAGAAGTGGAAAGCCTTCTCCAACAGCCTCACCTGTTTGGTCCCCTGTGAGGGCCTACTTGCTCCGCACCATGGAGACATAGCTCCCAGCTGTTAGGCATGTGTGCTGAGCCCCTCTGAGACTGATTTTTATTAGCACGCTCTGAGGCTACTTCCCTGGGCCTGCCCCATTCCTGGCAGATTAGTCAATGGCTCCTACAGGGAAGGCAGGCTAGGGGACAGGGATACCCCACCCCATAGGCACAAGTCAGGTCACCAGGGCAAGTCCACGACCAGGCAACATGAGTGTGAGTTTCTGGCCTGACTTTGTGAATCTGGTTCCCTCCAAGGATGCTGCAGGCAAGGGCTCCTTCGTGCAAACCCAGCTCCTGCCCACAGCCCAGGCCACGCTTGGAGCCCAGAGGGGGACACATGAGGACAGCCCATGCTCGTGCAGTGGGCAGTGGTGTGACAGAGCCACTCGTGCTGACCACGGGCCCTAGGCAGTGAGGCTCTGGCTGGTGATTTCAGTCCCTTGTCTCCAGGAACTGGAGGAGGATTCTGGGGCGACCCTATGTCCATCTTAGTCTCTGCCCATGGGGCCCAATGCCTCTCTCAAGATGGCCTGAGACAAAGGTGGCACAGACCTCAGGACGATCATGCAGGCCTCTGGAGAGCTCTCTGGAGGAAGGAAGCTCCACCTGCCGCTGGCCCTGCACACCCCTGTGCTCTCATGCACAGCCCCTACATGTAGCAATCTTGAAAGCTGATGCTGTCACCAGCCCCACCTTCCAGAGGCTCCAAGGGGCCAGGCCACTTGCCCGTAGCTGTGCCTCATGTGCTCACAGGTGACATGGGGTCCCAGGACCTCACTGCTCATCTTCTGCTCAGGGACATGGGGTCTGGCACTGAGTGTTGGGTCTGAATTTGCCATCGCACTCATGAGCTGCATCCTCTAGGGGACACACAGGAGGAGCCAGCCTGACCAGCATTGCCTCGCTACCAATCCACAAGGCAACCATGTCTCCCCTTACACTTCTCTGGTTGGAGGAGGGCTCCCCAGTAGCCTTCATGTTGGGGTGTGCTGCCCCTTGACTCTACAGGAGAGCAGCCTGGGGTCAGGGCTGTGTCTGTGCTGAGGGGCGTGGCAGCAGGTGGGAGCTGTCATCCTCAGTGACAATCAGCCTCCTGAGAGGGAGCCAGGTGGAGTCCCCTCAGTGAGCCCAGGAAAGCCCAGAAAGGCTGCTGAATGCATACACTTTCACATTAATCTCTAGGACGGAGGTCCTACCCCACTCTGTGCTAGACACACATACACACACACACACACACACACACACACACACACACCATGATGTCTTTGGTCTCTCCTGTCTCCCGATCCCCACCCTTTGTCATCTCATCTTACTTTTTGATAGCAAGCACCATTATTCCGATGGTGGTGTTCTGTGGCCAGAGCTGCTCATTCAGGATGTCAGTGTTGGAGCTCCCTTTCCAGAAGTCAGGGCCTCCACGGAGTCAGGATAAGGCACATCGTTCCTCCTGCACCACAAGAGAGCTGCATAGCAGCATGTGAGCTGGTTGGAGGGTGAACACGCCAAGGGCCCTGGTGCTCACCACCCCAGCCTAGGACACCCCTCTCCCCTGGCCTCCATCCCTTTGGGGACCCACAGGGCACACCCTCCTTCCAGAAGGTATCACAATTGCAAGAAACCAATGAGATGCAGACCCACACTCAAACTTGTGCAAATCTCTCCCAGGTTTAAACAAGCCTGGACCCTGTGAGACATGAGTGGGAGCTAGGATTTCCTAGCAAGGCAAGGCGGCCCTCCCCTGAGAGGGAGGGAGCTCCGCTCCCATGGTCTCTGATGGGCAAGAGACAGAAAGCAGGAAATGCCAGCCAGAGATGGAGCAAAGCACAGAGAAAGATCTGTGGACCCCAAATCCAGATCTCAGCAGCAGGGACAGGAACACAGTCGGCAAAGCATGCACCAACCAAGTTTTCAATGAACCCACCCTCAGAGTCTGCCTTGAATTTCCATAAGTTTCTGGAAGGGAGGTGAAGGGAGGGAAGGGAGGGGGGAAACATTTCAGTAAATTTACTCATGATGGGGTCAGCACCTTGGGCTGAGGATAAAGCATCTTGAAAAACACACAGGTGATGTGAGTTTGCAGAAAGGAGGCAGTGCCCAGTGGGGCTGGAGAGCTGATGCAGGGGACCAAGCTTCT